>NW_013527137.1:5561387-5637437 GCF_000836215.1 Papilio polytes
GAGGAGATGCATAGGAAGGGCAAACATCCTCTTTATGTGCGTCTCCTCCTCTGTCGAATAAGGGTAGGCCACGCATCTGCAATTGCGGATGTCTATGGGCAGCGATCGCTTCGCCATTTTGGCGTATTCAGGTGGCCGCTTGCTCGTTTGCCACTTTATGTTATAAAAAAATGTTTATTTGATATTTTTTTAAATAAATACTGTAGATGTATATTTAAATCGGTAACAACGTTGAAATAGAGTTCAATTTTAATTGTACAAGGGTTGAAATTAATTTGAAAACTTTAAAGTGAATGTATCGGAAACGGTTATTTGTAAATAGCATTGGTGCAATCGAACAAAGGATTTGCTCGTTTGTAGCGAGACAAACACAATCACGATTCACGACTAATGCAATCTCAATTCGAGGAAAAAATCAATATTCAGTGTAGCTATCGCTAACTAGCACGAATATTTTATTATAATTAGCTTTTAAAACAATCTATGTTTAATTGTATTTGTAACCTATAAATATTTCTTAGTAGAGGGTTTGGTTGGCAAAGCTAACCTCAAAATTCCTTCTTTTTCATTCTTCTTTTTAATTGTAATGTTTTCTCTTTTCAATTATTTAGAATAAAACGCAGTTATCGAGGAAAACGTATGTATTTTAGAAAAACGTGGTAACAAGAAACTTGACAGATGTATGACATGACATTGACGTTTCTAACGTCAACCTTAAAGTATAAAGATAAACGTTTGGAAACTATAACATTAATCTATGCTGGTCAACGACTAAAGTCAGAAACAACACCACCCTATCGGTCTAATATAGGAAGTATATAGCTACTTCTAACTAAATGAATATTACATATACTAATATTATAAATGCGAAAGTTTAGATGGATGGATGTTTGTTAAGAGTTTGTTGCCTTAACGGCTGAACGGATTTCGATGAAATTTGGTACAGATGTAGTCTGAAAGAACACATACTCACTTTTGTTTTTTTTTTAATTCCTCGCGGACGGAGTCGCGGGCAAAAGATAGCAGCATTATAAGATTATTACAAAACAAGTGACGTTCTAAATTCTATAATAGGTCGTTAATAGCTCACGTTAGGTCCCAGGTGATCTTAATTATCGTTCAAGTTCAGTCAAGTGACGGCGCTGGAGAGTCCTGCACGAGGAACGTGGAGTGCTCTTGTTTCGTTACATCGAGGAGGCTTTCATCGATCGTCAATACTTCACTCTGTTCAAAGCATCGGGAAAATTCACAAGCCTTTTGGTTTTTATTTCATACGATACTTGATATTCTTTTTTGAAGGTATAGAGTTGTGAAATAGTGTAATGGGATATTTACCTTTATTCTGTATCTTAATAAATTGACCTCTATTAATATCCCAATATGAGTACTAGCTGTTTCCGTGAGGCTTCATTCGCGAGGAATTATAAAAACTTTAGTTTATTGTCTACATTTGTCAAATTCTCAATTGTAAATGTCAAAATTACCGTTACCATAATAACCTTGCTTCCTTAATGTTGGCAGCTTGTAGTTTATGGTCCCTTTCCTACGTGATTATTTTTTCCAATTTATTTACCCCTTCAGTGAAAATATGTAGCCTAGAGTGTGTCGTAAGTGTAGGGTTTTTTAGTAAAGAAAGAATTATTCTAAAATATGCTGTGATTACTGACATCTTATGCCGCAAAGTAGTACCTGTTTACGATTTATTATATTAGTATAGTGTATGGATTACATATCTTTAATCCAATATGAATATTAATGTACAGTACAAAAACGTTATACAACAGTAGGTAGACATGACAAATTCAAAGACAACTGCAAGACGAGCGCCATTGTCCGTCGGGTCCGCCATTGTTGTCATTTCAAGCCGGCGACAATGGCGGATCATTTGGCGCGCATCGCAATAATTCTCAGGACGCAATGTCTCGTCACAAATTTGTCCTGTTAAAGTGAAATATGATAAATTGCTTTAACACTATTAATCATTACGACGCATTAAGCTTCTGTATCTTAACGGATTTAACTTCTTCAATAATTTATTTTAACCTATAAAAAATATGTACATCTGTTTGTGTGATGACGTCATACTCATATTATTTTAGTCAGTAAGGCCTTAGTGTAATTTTATTATGAGGAAACAAGAAGAAACCTAGTGATTTTGATAACTGAATTTACTAGGTTTATGCATCGAGAAATAAGGTTATACTTGGAGCTTGCTAAGCGTATTTTACCAATAAGTATCAACTTCAAACAGACTATAATATGTGAAAAAAAAATTACGAAATAAACAACCTGTTCCTAGACGCTTCACAATTCTCCAGGGCGCGGCCGGGCTTATCTCACAACTTTGTACGTCGCATATTCTACCTCTAAATCCCGCCTTTCACCGCGCCTGGGAAATTGGATGCATTGAAGCAGCATGTGACGCTAAATGTACACGATATAGCACTGAAATAGTTATAAATGCACGAAAACTTTATTAATTACGTATTGTATTTTGTTTATTCAAATAAAACAAAATAATGTTTGATAACAAAGGTGAAGACCTTTACGGATGATTGACGGCTCGTAGACTCTCGTAGACACGTTCTGTGATATCTACGAGCCGTTAGCCGTTCTATTTTAGATGATAAAATTATTCAGTACCCTTTACAATAGCGTTTATGAACTAACAGCTTTCACTCGCGACTCCGTCCGCATAATTAATAGTAATAATTTAAAACATAGGCTTATTAATGGTCAAAGAATTTTTGAAATCGGCCCTGTAGTTTTTGAGTTATTTCATTATAATGAAACAAACACGGTTTTCCTCTATATAAAAAAGATTTTACTTATGAAGTAATAAGTTTGAATTATCAATATTGTAAACCAATTCGAAACGTTACGCTTTGTAGTGACTTTTCAATTCGAGTGAAAATTAATTAACACAATACTTGGTTGGTTTTATATTAGATCTTATAACTTGAATTGCAACAAAACAACCTCAAAATTATGTTAGCTATTCAAATTGTGGTTCATTATAACCGCGCGCTGTCTAACAAGTTTACTGCACCGCACATTGCTGCTATTCTAACGCTGGGCTCTCCGCAGCCGGTGAAATTGGATGAACTGAACGTTCCGTCTGGCCCCTACCATTTGCCAGATACGAAAACTTCGTTTAAATCGACTTAAAAAAAAAACAAAAAGGTTTTCAATTCAATGTTTAAAGAACTAAGAAGAAGAATTAAAAGAAGAAAGAAGTGTTCAAGATTTAAAGAACTATTTATACTTGAACAGATGATGATGAACAGGTTCTTCAATCAGATGATATATAGCTTTTTGATATATACGAGTATCTTATGACTAAACAGCTTTTTGAAGTGGGAAATCGTAGATGAGAAATGTTCTCGATAACTTTGATACTCTCGATCAACTCTACTTGTTATCTAAGACAATGTTCTTATATAACACAGCAACTTCTAGTCTCACTAGTTTTAATAATATCCGTGCGTTTCATTCGAGTTTGTGTTCGAGTGAGTTTCAATAGTATGTAAAAGTACGATGCGATTGCCTTAAAAAGTCTTTCAGTGGGTATGGTTTCTTTGATGCGACGGGACGGGGAATCGAATGCAAGAGATAAAGCGATGCCGATGTTAGGTTTTCATTCGAAGACAGCTGCATTAGATGCACAAAGATACCACAGACCTATGTAGCTATAGACATGTACTCGTAATCATCTAAAATGGAAATGAAGATTGCATGTCGTTTTTAGTTAATGTATAAATTGAGTATTGAGAGTTCAACAGTGGTAGAGCCCGCTTTAACATCTTCGCATTAATGGGTCGGCTCGCCCGGTGTACCACGACCACACAGAAAACAGGCGTGAAGTGGCAACAATTCCGCGTTTCGTCTGATGAGTGTGGTGTCGGAGCCCAAATTTTAATCCCTTTCCCTTGCTACCCTTTCCTCAAGAGGAAGGGATGGGAAGAAAAAGTGGATTTGACGGTGGAGGAGACGCACAGGAAGGGGAAATATCCTCTTTGCAATGGGGATGTTTCCTAATGTTACAAATCCAAATAAAGTTATGTTTAATATTTTAGAGACAGCATTTTATAACCCATAATAACATTTAGAGACCTTGAATGTTTGTCTCAAATTAAATATAAATTAAAAACGTTGCAATATTTTTTACCCTCCATTACTCGATCTCAATGACGTCACTTTCTCGCATATAACATGGCAGTGTGACCAACTTCAGTAAATGTCAGTGCATTTTGTAGTTATATATTTTTTTAAATGAATATAAGAATTGAGTTTTCGTGTGTTATATTATGAGGACTCCATTATTAAGTGTTTTTATATTTACGACCTATTTTACGAGCAAATTTTCGATCAATATGACGAAAAAATAGTAAAAGTTATTTGAGTAGCTAATATTCAAATTTGACAGACCGCGACGCGAGGTTTGTAAGCAAGAAAGTGACGTCATGAGGCGTTTTCGCGGTCTTTGGAGAAGTTGTTTTTAGTTAAGTGTTTTTGTAATGAAATGTTGCGTATATGATTTTATTATATTTTTTTTCATATTCAGATACGGTTTATCTACATAATAAAAGCAATTCCAAAAATTAGGAAACATCCCCATTGCGGATGTCTATGGGCAGCGGTCGCTTTGCCATTTAGGCGGTTTTAGGTGGCCACTTGCACGTTTGCCGCCTAATAATATGTAAAAAAAAAATAAACCACTAGGTCTCACTAGAGAACAATAGGTAAAATAATTAAAAGCAGAAAGCGAAAATTGAAATTGCGTAACATTCTCTGAAAACAGCCAAACATTTAGAATCATTGTGTCTATACGCACGGATTTTTCCTCGGATTTCAGGGTCCGGATTTTTACGGAAACGGAAATTCGGAAACCCGTCCAATGGCAATTGGGATTCTGTGACTCCAGCGTGCCAAATATATGTACATACTTACATACGAGTATATGTGTGCTGCAGGTTTCAATTCTCTTCAACATACATACGTCTCTCCTCATGTTTATTTTAATAAGAAATAAACTTTAAAGAAAATGATGGCTATAAAAGATTATTTATTTCATAAGCAGTTTGTGTAATATTTTCTTTATTTACACATTAACTTAGCGTCATTTCAATATGTTATGTTTGATACAAGGCTACTAAGTTAAGGGAGTTTTGGCAAAGACCCTTTTGGGGATGCGATCCGCTACAAAGTTTCTACTTTAACAAAACGTTTGAAATGTATAACATAAAAAATCCCTTCGGTTACGTTTAAATTTGAAATTATACTTTGATTGTTTAAGTCTGGAAATAAGACTTTTAACGGAAGCGAAGTTCCAACGCTCTGTTTGCGTTCAATTTAACTTACATTCAATTATTGCATGCTTACAATTGAGATGGAAGTTTTTATTGAAATTACACTCAAAGGAGTCGGACGTAAAATACTTTCAACTAACTAAATAAGAACTTCTGTTTTATATTCCTTATTAACTATTTATCTTTACTCTAATTCCTTAAATAAATTTTACACATAAATAGTAACACTAGCTTTCGCTTGCGACTCCGTCCGCGTGGAGTTATAAAAAAACAAAAGTAAATAGTCTAATGTGTTTTTCCAGACTATCATCTACATCTATGCCTAATTTCGACGAGATCCGTTGAGCGGTTTAGGCTGCAAACTCTAACAAACATCCATCCATCTAAACTTCACATTTATAATATTAGTAAGACAAGATATAATATTAGTAAGATGGCGATAAATTGTAAAAGTAAATGTAAGATTTCAATCAATTGCTAAGGAGGGACGGTTTCATTTCCTGGCGCAAACCTCGACATTATTAAAGTGAAAGTTACTGCCGGAACTTTTGCTTCCCGACGACGCTTTGGTTTCTATCTGTCCACATCTTATTCTAGCGAAATAACGCCCAATGTAAAATTCTGTGCGGTAAATTATTTACAGTGAAAATGACTGTATTCTTCTAATAAAATTCCTCATAGATCAAATGGTTTAACGGTAAAAAATAATTTTAGTAATGAGTTTCGTATTTAGACAGACAGAAGCAAAATAAAAAAAATGTAAATTCATAGAAAATCAAATGTAATTCTGTAAATGTTAAATTGTAAAAAAGGAAGGATAAAACAAGTGAACAATTCAGTTATTTTTAGATTTTTATATCTTGGACATATCGTCCCTTTTTAAGGTGAATGTAATGCTGAACGAGTGAACGAATGATGAATGGGAATGGGGACAAGGACAGGGAACACTTTGAGGAAAATACATTAAAGGGGTTCCTAGAAAACTCTGTCCATTTACGAAATGAATTCCCCGTAGTAACGCTTCCTTGTTACGACTCACTTCAGTGATAGATTTTTCTACAAATCGTCCTCACTACCTTGGGAACTATAGCATTAATTTATGTAGTGCCAAACCTTCTAATGGATAAGATTGAATAGTAAAACCACTAAAAAAAAAAAACAAATTTTTGACACATGTTTAAAGCATTGCAAAAGTAGCTAATTTTAACATCGCATAATTTTCTGATAATTAAAAAAGGAAAGGGATTTTGAAGGCTGATAGATGTTATGAAAAGTACCGAAATATTACATCAATTTTTATAACTTACTTTGGGTTAAATTAATAGTTACTCCTTGGGTCCTTAATTTATTTCATTAAATTTGAAATTATATTTTGTAGTAGAGGTTGAAGGGAGTAGGAGTATAGAAGGGCGGTCGTAGCGTTGTGCGAGCGTTGAAGTGATCACAGATTATCAACGTTTCGCAAAACAAAGGTCCGTAAACGGCGAACGGGAGGCTTCCGGAGCCCTGCTACATATCGAATACCCGCCCGCCCTCCGTCTCGCGCAAAGATTAAATAATGCCAACAAGCGTTCGAGATGTTATTTACCTATCTTTATGCTGCTACGATTTTCAGCTGCACTAAGTGTCACTTGTTTTTACGTGTAAGGATGGAAATTATGATTATGGCGTAAATAAATCTGCTCGAATAGTAATTTGTAAGTAGACTGATCGTAATGAATAGGTAAAGAAAGCTAATCTCTTGCTATCTTTTATAAAATTCCTATTTACTTTTCACCTTCCCCTTTTTATCGACTGATGTTAGGGGTTTTCATATTTAACTATAAGTAATAAAAAGAATTTAAGTACCGTAATTTTCAAACACAACTATCAAACTTCCAATGCATTACAAGTATTTGTAGCAGTACACTTTTCTACCTATTTGTACGTCTAGTTTTTCAGGCTGTATTAATCTTTGCGAGGGAGGAGCGGGGTGCGAGTTAGCAAGCCTTGGTCAGTGCCCCGCGCGCGGTGTAGCGAATCGGTCGTGTGCGGATTTGCTATTATCGTACTTAGTTATTTTCCAATATTTATAAAATAATAGAAAAAGTAAAATTATAAATTCGTATTTTTTTCATTAGCTAGGTATGTGCCAAGGACTTGGTTAGAGGGAGGTGTGTGTAACAAAGGTAAGTTCTGACATAAGAAATAACAGTAATTTTAATCTCTTTGATAAATATAAAAATATATATGATTGTTGTATTAATTAAATCGAGCTACTGTCATTTAGAACTAGCAAATTTATTGTATAATTTTTTGTATAAGATTACAAACGATAGTGGCCGGAATTTTCCAAAATAAAGAAAAATTTTATTTTAATTATTTTGTTATTTCACGAATACATACCTTTTTTAATTAGAACTTGAAGATTTACGTTAAGAATATCCATATATAGGTTATATATTTCATACCTAATTTTAGAATTCAGAATGTACATAATCTTTGAATTGTTTCGTTTCTATTCACTAAGGTTTTAATAATTGTTTGCTAGATCACAAAGACGGTAAGGTCTTTGTGATTATTATCTCTTTCATGGAGCGAACGACCCTTGCTTTGTGGCGGTCCAGACGAAATAATTCTACCTATACATTTGTACAGATATTCTACGAAAATTATTTTACCTAACAGAGTACACTTAAAGAACAATTCTTTGAAAGTTATTTGTTTATATATAGAGCCGGATTTAGGGTAGGGGGCGGTAGAGCGACCGCCCAGGGCCGTTGATGAGTTGCGCCACATTTCTACGAATTACTGTCTCATAACACTTTTAAAATTTGTCCCTCTTGTCGTGGTAAAAAATGGCGCCGTATACCCGCCCAGGGCGCTACAAACTACACTGTATGTTTACTTGTCCTAAACAAAGAGTTATTTTGTCTTTAAAATCTAAACTAAAAACTGTTAACATTTAAATCTATACTATCTATACTATTATAATAAAGCGTAAATACACACTTCTTTGTTGCCTAAGATGTCAGCAATTACAGTACATTTTTGAATAATTCTTTTTTTTAATGAAATCCCCTACACTTATGTCACGCTTTAGGCTATATATTTTCACGCCATGAAACTTAGGGGGTAAATATTTTGTATAAAATCCCTAATATGGGAAAGAGACCATAAGTTGCTGCCAACATCAAGGAAACAAGATTGTCAAGGTTTGTTATGTCATGTCAGTTTGACATTTGCTATTGATAATTTGACAAATGTAAACATTAAAATATAGTTTTTATAATTTTTTTTCATGCGGATGAAGCCGAACGGGAATAACTAGTAATTAAAAATGTAGGGACGCTATTATTTCTTGTAGCGTCATTGTATAGTCGCACACCTTTGACTAAACTATAGCAGAATTGTCGTGCGATTGTTTCGCAGCACTAAAAATCGAGTAGTGTGCGCATCTCCATATAAGCTCATAGAAATCAAACCGCGACTAAACAGTTGTGCGATAGTTTAGTCAATGGTGTGCGGGCGCTCTTATACTGCCGTAAACCTTATTTTAAGACTTGTTGCAAAGTATCATAGAAAATTATTTCGATTACCAAACAAGACATATGTAGTTAATTTTAAAGTGATTGAGCAAATATTATGTAAACAATTGCACATGTTATCGTAATTGTCGGTCATGCTTCAACGACCAAGACTACGCCGTCTAATGTAAATAACGCACGGATACTGTTTATTTCAAACACGTTGGTTATTATCAAATGAAACCAGTTATCGTATGACTAATATTTAGACGTAGAGGTTTTTTTTATGACATTAGGTGGCAAACAAGCAAGCGGCCACCTTAATCCACCGTAATGAAAAGCGACTGCTGCCCATAAACATCCGCAATTGCAGATGCGTTGCCTACCCTTAATTAAGGAAGGAGGAGACGCACATAAAGAGGACATTTCCCTATGCTTCTCCTCCACCATCCATTCCTCTTAAGAAAAGGGTAGAAAGGGAAAGGGACTAAAATTAGGCCTCCGGCACCATACTCATCAGACGACACACGGTATTGCTGCCACTTCACGTCTGTTTTCTGTGTGGTCGTGGTATTACAACAAACGAGTCGACTCATTCGTGCGAAGATGTTAAAGCGGGCTCTACCACTGTTATTTACACGTGCCTAGTCATCTCTAACTAACATTAGGCTCCGAGCCCCTTTTTGGGGACGTACAGTTTTATAGCATTTCATTACCTAGATTTGGAAACTCAGATTAAATGTACAGTATATACTTTCATATGAATTACGATGTCGTAATCTTTGATAGTCGAAGAATTGATTGCTTTTCTACGTTAATTAAGATTGCACATTCCGTTCGATAATACGCATGCAGTTAGTATATTACTTTTGTATATCGCTAGTATATCGCTTTTGCCCGCGACCCCGTCCCCGTGGAATTGAAAAAAAACAAAAGTGAGTATCCCATGTGTTCTTCCACACTATCCTCTACATCTATACCAAATTTCATTGAAATCCATTCAGCCGCTTAGACTACAAACTCTAACAAACATCCATCTAACCATCCATCCATCCATCTAAACTTTCACATTTATAATATTAGTATGAAGTATGAAGTATGATATGATTTGTGTATGGAAATTGTGCAAGTCATTCATACCAATGTTATAAATGCGAAAGTTTAGATGGTTGGATAGATGGATGGATGGATGAATATTTGTTAGAGCTTGTGGCTACAAACTCTAACAAACATCCAAAATTTGGTATAAATGTAGAGGATAGACTGGAGAACACAGGGGCTACTCACTTTTTTTTTAAATTCCACGCGGATGGAATCGCGGGCGATAGCTAGTAAGTGTATAAAAGTGACCTCTAGAGAATCGACGGAATCGATTTGTGTCTTTTGTATGTGGAGTCCGACACAAGGTGCAATTTGTGGGTCAGGTCGATCGGTGCGGCCTGTAGGTCAGAGCTGCTGCATTACCATCGCCAAAATTTTATTGAAGTGCTTTAAATTTGAACGAAAGTCGCGACCATATAATATTTACCGAGCACTCGAGCGGTTGAAATGTATCAAAATTTAAAATGTTTGAAATATCATTTTAAAGAACTCGTTAAACGGCTTATTAAAACATTTAAATGTTTAACTAACTTTCATTTTGTATTACATCGGTTATTACAAAGCTTGATGGATTGGCGGTTTACAACTTACTTCTTACTAATATTATAAATACGATAATAGGGATGGATGTCTGTTAGAGTTTGTAGCGAAAACTGCTCAATGGATCTCGATGAATTTTGGCATGGATGTAGAGGATAGTCTGGAAGAACACATAGGCTATTGATTTTTGTTTATTTTTTAAATCCCACGCGAACGGAGTCGCAAGCGATACATACGATCACAAATATCTAGAGAGATATTGTTACTATATTCTTTTTAAATGTCTATTGCCTTGCCTTGTTATAAATTGTACTGGAAATTCAAGTTAGAGTGGAATGCAAATGGCCGACCGCACAAACCGTCCGTAGTACTTGTATTGGCATTTGCGGTCGGCTTTTCGGTTTATATTGTAAGGTAAAGACTCAATATGTACAAATGTATAGGAATTTACCGCTTGCCGGACTACTCGAAATATATGCATATTTGTTGAACTAAGCTGGGACTAACGTTTCGACATTTCTATCGTTGAAATGTTTGGTAGATATGTAAATCTATTCCCGATAAAATATTTTTAACTATAATATAGCAATTTACAGTAGTTTTAACATCAGTTGTTTTCTTGGCAATGTCGGAAATGATCAACGAAAATATTGTATCAGTTTTAAATACTAGTCAATAGTGTCACGTTAATTAGTTCAAGTAATATTATTTCCTAGCCTGTTAAGTTCGGACGCTGTTTAATTGAGGAAACTATGAATGTTTGATATTTGAGTTGAGTTCAAATGAGTCGACTGTCGACTTACATTACAGCTGTATCAAACACATCGCGAACGGCTCTTAATTGACAAAGTTTGAAACACTTACGTCCTCTCGAGTTCACTTTAGTTGACTATTTATTAGTTTACTGCACATAAATAGCAACAACAACTTTATTATACAGCAATATATACAATATTTATTATATTTATTTATTAGCTCTATTAATTATATAGAGAAAATATCTTATAACGGTACAAAATATGCATACACTAGCTTTCGCTCGCGACTCCGTCCACATGGAATAAAAAAAACAAAAGTGAGTATCCTATATGTTCTTCCAGACTATCCTCTACATCTGAACCAAATTTCACCGAAATCCGTTCAGCGGTTTAGGCTACAAACTCTAACATCCATCCATCCATCCATCCATCTAAACATTTGCATTTATAATATAAGTTCGATTGTGTTATAAATACGGATCGCGTATAGGGTAAAAGCCTCCTCCAAATACTGATTTTTTTTTATAATATAGCTTTAAAATAATTGTTTGTGATGTTACAAAAAATGTTTTCAGAGCTATAAAAATGTCACACCTTTAGAACAATTATAACATCTTTAATGTTTTATTTCCATTTTATACCGTCTCAAATTGTTTTACCTTACTAGTTATAATTTTACCAAAAAACTGTACTCTGATTTATCTGATTATATCTCTTCACTTTACTAATTACATGTTAAGGTACTCCTAGCACGAATAGGCCGGCACGCCCGGTGTAATACCACGACCACACAGAAGATAGGCGTGAAGTGGAAGTAATTCCGTGTTTCGTCTGATAAGTGTGGTGCCAGAGGCCTAATTTATTTCCCTTACAAGGAGTAAGGGACTTAAATTAGACCACCCTTTTCTAATAAGGAGTGGATGGAAGGGGAAGTGGATTTGACAGTGGAGGAGATGCATAGGAAGGGAAATATTCTCTTTATGTGCGTCTTCTCCTCCGTCGGATAAGGGTAGGCAACGCATCTGCAATTGCGGATGTCTATGGGCTTCGAGTGGCCGCTTGCTTGTTTGCAACCTTATCTTATAAAAAAAATGTTAAGGTTTTTAATTTAATTTATCGTTATTTTAGTATTTACTTTATTTATTTCTAATATTTATTTTTATAAAAATCAACCACCGTGTATATATTTACGAAATATTTAAGAAACATTTTTTCCCCAAACTTACACGTAGTTATAATCTAAACGCATTAACCTTTCAAATTTCCTAACGTTTTATAAGCAACATTATGGAAACCAATAATTTCCATTAATAATTTTCCATCGCACGACTTAGCCCTGTATTTACATTGAAAATAGAGCAATTATGTGGCAATCATCACATTTGTAACAGAATACATGAACGTTCGTGCATTACACCGTTTATAAGGCGTTGACCTATTTGTGTCACAGTTAGATTATTTTAATCTGTGTTTTTTTAGTTATAAATTATTTTAAACTAGATTAGGTCAAATTTTTTGTGAACTAGTTAGATTGACTTTCTAATTGAATAGCGTGATCTAAGTTATTTTTCATCATCTCCCCTACCTTATCCTACTGGCATAGGGTCGGCGCACCTCCGGGGTCGCGGACGTAAGCGCAAGCGTGCCCGTAACCACGGCTTAAGGCGTTGGAGGAACCGAGGGGTTTAGTGGGTATGCCTCCCATTATGGGGGGAGGGTCCCACATAACTACCGCGTCCCCCTGGGCGCGGAGTATGCGTAAGATGCATTCCCCTCGGGTAACAAAAAAAAAGGGTCGGCGCACCTAGTTTTCGTCCTCCAAATGACTATCATCCGTCATTTCAGTCATCACTCCCTTCTTGATTATCTCACCCTACACGCAATCCATCCAGCTCTGAAGTTCATCTAACTTTTAATGTGAACTTAACCTTTTGTTACCTAGTTTTCGCCTTAACTGTGGTCCTTCTCAGAATAAGTGCAGCACCAATTCTACCAACCGATTCTATCAAATCTAGTATTAATTTCGTGACAAATAAAATATTATGCAACTAGCTGTTTCAGTGCTGTTGTTGCCTAAGATGTCAGCAATTACTGCATATTTTTGAATAATTCTTTTTTAATAAAAAGCCCTACACTTACGTCGCGCTTTAGGCTATATATTTGAACGCCATTAAACTTAGGTTAATGTTTTGGATAAAAACCTTGATGTGGAAAAGAGACCATAAGTTGCTGCCAACATCAAGGAAGCAAGGTCATCATGTCAATTTGACATCTGTAATTGATAATTTGACAAATGTGAACAATAAAATAAAATCTTCATAATTCCATGCAGATGAAGCCGCACGGGAACAGCTAGTAATGTATAAAACATCATTGTGTATAAAATGTATTAGTGCCATCTATTTTTAAAACTACAGAAGATCAGCAAATGTGCTGAGTGGCTTTAAATAAATATTAAGTAAATATATGCGTGATGAAAATATATGTATTGTACCAATTTAATAGCGTTGGAAAGAATATTTTTCTGAATAAATGTATTGTGCAGTCGTGCTTTGAGTTGGATTGTCAGGAATTAAAATGTAAGCAGCCGACGGTTCATTTGAACACGATTCAATTACGACGGCCCTCGAGCCTCCTCCAATTAACCGACGCCGGTTAGCGAACGAGTAACGACTACGTGGATTAAACTTGGATTCTCTCGTTTCGTAACATTTTATGTACTTTTATGGTTGTACTTCTATATACTCGTACCAGTGATATTCAATATTCTTTTTTTCATACGTATAAAAACAATGTTTTCTTGAACCAAGTTTGATGTTTATGGCCTTTCACGTCTAGAGATAAAGTACCACATTAAATCTACAAATTAAATATTTTTTGTCGTAATTTAGTCTTTTGATAAAATTTACCTTAAGTATTACTAAGATTATAATTAAAATTATGTTAGAAAGTGAAATGATTATTCAAAATTTTATTAAAGTGTTTTTAAATCACTTCTTTTCATTTACTAGTTTTCGCCCGCGACTCCGCCCGGGAAATTAAAAAAACAATAGTGAATTATCATCTACATATATACCAAATTTTCATCGAAATCCGTTCAGCCGTTTAGGCTACAAACTCTAACAAACATCCATCAATCCATCTAAACTTTCACATTTATAATATTAATATGAAGTCAAATAATTTTCCAAAATTCAATTGAAGTGTTTTTAAATTACATTTTTATTATTTAACTATAACAAATAGAAATTTGTAAATGAAATAATGGTTTCATTTTAAAAAAATATCTGTATGATTCTGCTCGTTTATCCTTCTGAACATTTCCTTTTACATTTTGCATCGCAAATTGTGAATGAGAATATATTTAAATTAAAACAGATTTGCTTTGCAATTTGGAAGGTTTTCATTTAGTTTTTGTTTTTAGTAAAATTTACATACTTTGGTATGTTCATCAATGTACTTGTTACTTCAATTGTTTTTAGGTCTAAATAAATTAAATTAATTTAATCCAAAAACATTTCTACACTTCGATAAATTATATCATTTTTCTTGTAAATCACAAATAATATCTCATCTTACTTCTTACTAATATTATAAATGCGAAAGTTTAGATGGATGGATGTTTTTTAGAGTTTGTAGCCCAAATGGCTGAACGGACCTCAATGAAATTTGGCATAGATGTAGACGATAAACTGGAACACATAGGCTACTTACTCTTTGTTTTTTTTTAATTCCACGCTGACGGAGTCGCGAGCGAAAGCTAGTGATCTTATAACAAAACAAGTATCATATACCTATAATGTACAAAAAAATAGTATGTTTTTTAATTCCTTTTTAGAAAATTTCTAAAAAAAATTCTACTAAAAATCTACTACAAGTTTTTTAAAATATGAATATTGAATTAAATTGGATAAACAAAGAGTAGTTTAATAAAAAGATGTTAGTTGACTTCTCTAAATTTTATAAATAAACTTAAATGTTCAATGGTTCAGATAGAATGGGTGTGGGTACAGAGAGCGGCGCAAGTCCATTACAATGTAACTGAATTAGTTATGTACGTCGACACAAACAGCTCTTAGCTGTACTGTACAAGCCGCAATGTAATTGAAATAAACGATACTGAGTTTCCGAAAACATTTGTATTTTACAAATGTTGTTTTAAAAATAAACTGATCAATTATTAATGTTTCTTACTACTTACTGCTATACATAATTATATTATATTTAATTAGCTGTTGCTTGCGACTTCATCCGATTGAAATTAAAAAATATAGCCTACCAGCTTTCGCCTGCGACTCCGTCCGCGTGGTATAAAAAAAACAAAAGCAAGTAGCCTATGTGTTCTTCCAGACTGCCCTTTACATCTAGACCAAATTTCATCGAAATCCGTTCACCCGTTTAGGCTACAAACTCTAACAAACGTCCTATCCATCCATCTAAACTTTCGCATTCATAATATTAAGTAGTTATGATGTTACTCACAGATAAATTACCTCTCTAACGGTGAAAGAATTTTTAAAATCGGCCTAGTACTTTTTAAGTTCTTTCAATACGTACAAAACATACAAATCTTTCCTCTTCATGATATTTGTATAGATATAGACAAGTACAAAGAATTTTTAAACGCTATTTTCGATCTTCGAAAAATCTGGAATTATTTTTCGATTCTTATACAGACACTCCAAACAAAAGCGAATTTTTTTTTTACATTTTTTATTATCAAATACTTAAAGGTTTGAAAGAGAAAATGTCCTTGTAATTGTATTACAAATGTCGTATACAATATTTCGGTGCGGTGCGGTACTTTGCTTTCTTATTCCAAGTTTCCCTAATTGGCTGGCTTTTGAAAAGGGATCGTCTTATTATGGGTAATGCGTACAGATGTCATTGGGAAAAGAATATTCTAGATTCAAGATATTCTTATGAAACTCTGCAATATAATGAGATACTTCGAGTGAGACTTCGATAAACTTGTATGTTATCTTAAAATGTGATACGAAATATGGACTTTATTACTAGCTGTTCCCATGCGACTTCCGTATAAAATTATAAAAAAATCATTTTATTGTTCACATTTGTCAAATTATTAATTGCAAATGTCATGACATTATGTCAAACCATGGCAACCTTGCTTCCTTGATGTTGGTAGCAACTTATGGTCTCTTTCCCACATTAGGGTTTTTATCCTGTTTATTTACCCACTAAGATTAATAGCGTGAAAGTGTATAGCCTAAAACATGACGTAAGTGTAGGGCTTTTTATTAAAAAAGAATTATACAAAATATGCTGTAATTGCTGACATCTTACGCCACAAAGAAGTGTGTGTTTACGCTTTATTATATTAGTATAGATATAAAATGTAATATGGAGTTAGTAAATAATGGAGCAAATACTGCTAATTATTTCATTCAACTTTCATCTATCTAGTAACGTCAGAGCTAGATAACATTTGCTAGTTAATTGTACAAATAAATGTTTGAACGCACGAAAATTCTCGAATACGTCTACAATGTTTTGATTTCCACTTGTATTAATACACTAACTTTTGCTTGCGACTCCGGTCGTAAGGAACGACAAACTTAGTTAATAGCCTATGTGTTCTTCCAGACTATGTTCTAAATCCAAAATTCGCATTTACAATATTAGTATGAAGTTATAGAGACCGAAAGGTATGACAATATGTATTAACGAATAAGACGACAGTGTAAACCCACTGTAAGACACAAATATTAGAGCTAAAAACGATAATAAAGACTGAAAAGCTGAGTCGTGCTCCTTAGCGTCACTGAATGTAACCTAATTCATTCACTTGACCCAATTGACTGGCTGAAGAGCGCTTAAAATTATTACTCAGTTTGAAAACCAAAGTTTTAGATAGGGCAAATTTAAGGGTGTTTTCATACAAAACATACATCCTTTCAAACAATTCTTTAGCTCATGGAGCATCTCTTATAAAAAAAATACGCAATACCACAGGAATCGCAAATGCGTTTCCTTCCTTGACAAGAATGACTAGCGCATACATACAATCACGCTGACGTTTATAATATCAACGTTGGGAAGAGTTAAAACTCGTATGTTCAACACGTGTTAACTTAAACTGTCTAATTCTCCTTTATTAACTCTTAGGTATAAACTAATTTACACACCAATCGATTTTATATCGTTTTTATCAAGCTTAACACGCTATTTTAACGAAAAGAACGTTAATAACTGCATTTTTAACGGCTAGCACTGCACTATCGTAGCGAAGTAGCCGTATGCGGGAAGCTCATATTTTATTAACCGTCTGACAATTACTCACCGCGGCCTACATTCTGACTATGTGTACTCGAGGTTAAACAATAGTAAAGGGTGAATAGTAATACAAAGTCCATATAAGTCATGGATTTTAAGCAAGTAACTAAAACATAGTATTGTTTTTTTATGGTATGTAAAAGGTTTATTTGTTACTAGCTTTTAGTCGTGACTACGACCGCGAGGAATTAAAAAAATCAAAAGTGAGTAGTCTATGTGTTCTTCCAGACTATACCAAATTTCATCGAAATCCTTTCAGCCGTTTAGAGAGAGAGAGAAAGAAATCAGTTTATTCAAAAAAAGAAAAGGAACCTGTTCGGCATGTGCTCGTTGTACATCTAAGCGCCGGTTTTCAATGATTCCTAAAAACAGAAAACGGAGTTTTACAAAATAGTAGAAGAAGAAGGCTACAAACCCTAACAAATATCAATCCATCCATCTAAGCTTTAGCATTTGTAATATTAGTATGATATGATGGGAATATTTTATATGAATCATATGTAATAAGAAGTTATAAGTTTGTAGGTACAACGGTAGAGGTAGACCTAATAAGGTATTTCGTGGAAGGTGATATGATCGAGACGGGAGTGATGGCTGAGATGACGGATGATATATTAACCTAGAGGAGGAAAACCTGTTCTGCTGACGCTACGGGAGTAGGATAAGGACGGGAACGGAACATAGATATAGCATATAATATATGTTCAATTAACCACGTTTATTAACGAAATATTACGAAAAATCCAAATAAACGCGAAAATACGCGAGGATTTTGTTCTCATTTTTTCACATTCTCTTGAAGGTCGTGCACAAGTGAACCCGAAATAGAGCTTCAATTAAAGTATACAAAGACGCTGCTCTCTAGGTCAGTCGTCTTAATCATTCACAAAATTTCTTTGTTCTTAAAAAACATGTTATACTCGTATAAAATGTATAAGAAGCAAGAACAGAATAATTGGTTTTAATATCATATAAGTTTTAATATTAGTTAGTATTCATTTACGCATAATAATCACGAAACTGCGCTAATTATAATCCAAGTTGTTAAAATACATCATCATGAACATCTCCCCTGCCTTATCCTACTCCCGTAGGGTCGGCGCACCGAGTTTTCGTCCTTCAAAGCACTCTATTATCCGTCATCTCAGTCATCACTCCCTTGTTGATCATGTCACCTTTCACGCAATCCATCCATCTCTTCCTTTCTCTTTCAATACATGAATTATTAAATCTGTAAGAGAGGGCGCACACCTTTGACTATCTTACAACTGTTCTGCGATTGTCGATTGTTTCGCAGCTCAACTGTTTAGTTGCCTAACTAAAAATCGAGTAGTGTGCGCACCTCTATATAAGCACATAGGAATAAAGCGCGACTAAACAGTTGTGCGATAGTTTAGTCAAAGGTGTCCGCGCGCTCTTAAAGACCTGACTAATGATCCTTGCGTATAATAAAAAAATCCTTCCCGTAATTTGTTCTACGTTGTTATTCAAATGAGATCGTCGCGAAAATTTAAATTTCGTCTGAATTGTAATGCATAAAAGGATTTTAGTTGGTTTTAATTTTTAGTTTTACTCTTTTACGTTGGAATTGCATGTATATTAATTGAGTATCCTCGTAATGCAACAAAGACGGGTTGTTAAAATTCATAATTTCCTTTGCTTTATTTTGAATTGTTCGTAGAAAAATGTATTTACTTATTTTATTTATTAAAAAATTCTAGCTCAAGTCTTCGTAATTTACATAATGAATCATATCACAGTGCAAATCTGACTATTATTAAAAAATGGAACTTTTGAAGTTTGTTACCACGTAACTCCAGAACGAATGAACGTATCTAGACTATAGTTATTCTTTAATTCGAATGAAGTCGCAGGCGATAGTTGCACTGAGACAAAAATTCTTTGGTAGAAATACACGCAGCCTGGGGCACTCGATCGTTCGCCCGGCCTCGTCATTTCCAGCCGGACGTTTTAATTGGGCATTTGACGAGCCCCGGCCAGCCATTCCGCAAATTGCCAAACCATAAAAGCACTCAAATTCACGTGTTTGTTTTTCTATAAACGTTTGCGGGCGTGTTTTTTGGTATGAATCTGTGGTAATTGGACATTTTTTGTCTGTGGTAGCATATTTTTTGTGAACATTCATTTAGTTTATTATTCACATTTAACAAACATTTATTATGGCAGTGGATTCTACGAGTGTTTGTTTATAGTGAGTAGTTAATAATGTACAATGAAATTAGCTCGTATTTCATTAAGCATTATAATTTCTAAGTAAGAAAATCAATTAATGCTTAGAATGCTTGTAGATGTATCTAATCTTCCTTTCACAATGGAACAATTAAGGTTATTTTAAATTGAAAACATAAACGTACACACCATTTACCCAAATACAAATGTCACTCGTCGCCCCAAAATGTTGTCACTCGTTCAAATTCACATGAAATTCAAAATGAAAAAAAAATCCCCATGGAAACCAAAAAGATAAACCAAGCGACGTCAATTTATGAGGGTAAACAAAGGCTACAAAACAAAAGGCGGATCTACAAAGTGGGGAAATTGAAAGAGCAATCTAAATTCGAAAGAGCCGTCTGAATTTGAAAGAGCAACGTAAAATTGGTCGCGAGTGACGCGGGTACGCAACCGGTCGAGCGCACTTCACAGCCGGCGTGCTTTACCCGTGGCTTTTTCCGAAATGAACGTATAGCCAGCATAGTTAATATAGATTACTGGCAATTACTTGTTTACAGCGCAAGCAAACTTGGAAAAAATCTTGTCCAACGTAAAGACGTTAGAAGGTTAATTTAGAGAGGTTAATTTACTGTGCCCATGCCCCTGTGAATAGTGAAGTCGAGGAAATTGAGGAGGTTTTGTAGGTAAGCTCCACGTCCTTTTCCTTTAGAAATGGAAGATTAGAGAGTCCAACCTACCCAGTGTGTACTTCAAGACACCTGACAAGCGTAACGCATTCCCCCAGCTTTTAAAAAAAAGATAATTAAGTTTCATGAGGTCAAACACTAAAATGTGGTATCATTAAAAATTTAATAAGTGTGTAATATTGTTACAAAAAATACATATTTAGTCTACAAGCTTATATATAAAAAAAAGAAATTTATAAAACTGTAAATAGAGCAGGCATATTAAGCCTACAAGAGTACGCATTAATTATTCCTAAGTCAGGTTAAATCGCACGTTCTAATTCGCCTCTAGACTTGCAGGAGTAATGACCCGGTATGTAGGTTATACTGGGGTAATTCCCTGGACTTAAATTGCTACGTACTCATCGCCCTAGTATTCGTACAAGTGCCACTAAGTGTAGGGCGTTCTATTTAAATGAACAGTGTGATGTAAATGTCCTATATAAAAGTAAGTCCTGTTAGAAATTAACACTTACTTTGTATACTACTTGGATAATGGTTATTCCCAGATTTGAATAAAATCTAGTGATCCTTCAAATGTTATAAGAGTGTTGAAGTAATGTAGCTATTATCTATAATAATATTATATAGATGATAAATTTGTATTTTTGTATGAATTGAAGTAGCTCAAAAACTACTGGCCGATTTCAAAAATTCTTTCACTCTTAAAAAGCTACGTCATCAGTGAGTAACATACGCTATTTTTTATTATTTTTAATTTCACGCTGGCGAAGTCACAAGCAACAGCTAGTCTAAACTTATGTTATAAAGAGGAAAGATTTGTATTTTTATGTATTGAAATATCTCAAAAGCTACTAGACTGATTTTAAAAATTGTTTCACTATAAGAAAGGCAATTTATCTGTGAGTAACATAGCTTATTTTTTTATTTCACGTGGACGAAGTCGCGAGCAACAGCTAGTGATCATAATGCATGGTCGCAACGATAAAGATTTTCACAATTTACTAAAAATTGCTATAATTGAACTTTATTAAACACAGGCGTTGCTTTTAATCAAAATTTAATTTACGTTCAACAATATTGTAAAATGAATTTTTTCTAACAATGTTTCTCAGCTGGCATAATAAAAAGCAGATGTAGAATCTATTTTTATGTCGAAATACAATAGAGAATAACTATTGTGAACGAAACTTTGGCTGCAGACAATTTGCTGCTGCTATATTAAAAAAAAACAGTAAGCGAACAGAAAAATGATTAAAGAAGATAAATAAATACTGGCTGAATGTAGATACATTTGTTTATATAAAGTTAACGAAAGGTGGTAAAAAAGAAAAATTAAAAAATAAAGAAGCGATATTCGAAATTCGAAATGATCTAAACAATGTTGTAAATTCAACAATCATGCATGAACTCGCTTGGGCCGGGAGAGCTCTCAGAACAATGCGAATTGACACAACCTAATACAGCTCTAGTAAATGGATAGATCGTGTCAGCGGTTTGCTCAGCACTAAACCCGGATATTGAGAGGCGTAAACGTTCTAGAACTTTCGATGACAATACAACGCGAAATCGATATAATTGTACCTTATCCATGTATGAATTAATCTTATCCTAAAGATTACTAACGTTTTAAATACAAAAGTTAAAATCGATGGATGGATGTTTGTTAGAGTTTGTAGCCTAAATTGCTGAACGGATCTCTACAAAATTTGGCATAAATGTAGTCAGAAAGAACACATAGGCTACTTACGTTTGTTTTGTAATTCCTCGCAGTCGGAGTCGCAGGCGAAAGCTAGTAAAATATAATAGACTGAAGCTAAGGTATATAAGAACATAGGGTTGAATACAAGAGATTCTGGATTTATTTATAGCTAAGACATAAAGAAACTTTTACTCGGTCTATTATTCATCGCTCGGAACAAAACAAAGACGAGGTATTTTGGTATTTTAATCTGATTAACATCGAGATGAATTCTAGAGAGTCACCCCTGTTTAAACTCGATGAAAATTTAATTTCCTTTTATTCTGTACATCAAAGAGGCGAGGGTTAAACGGAAATTTCCACGAATGGAAAATATGCTGATGAAATTACAATTTTTTTAAACAATACTCCGCTTTCGGACGTCGAAGCGTGTTTTGTTACGAAATTCAAACAATTGCCGTAACGCTTTCAAATTGTTTATTAATAAATCTGGAATTGAAATTCTGAACACGCTGTATTAACAATGTTTTTCTATTGGTTTTCAAAGACAAAAACCATTTAATATAAAAACTCACTAGAGCTAAGTCAGTCACACTCAGAGTTATTAAGTAATTGTTGAAGTGATCTCTTATTGTAGATTGTACATTAAAATATACCTTAAATTCCTGAGTTTTATTATAACTTCCAATGAACTTTCATCATACAAATTCATAATAAAGTAATTGATAATGTTAAAAAATGCGTTAAAACCAACAAATATCGTAAAACCTGATTTTATTTTTACTGTCGATGAATGCAACTCTTTGTGCTATCAAATAAGCAATATGGGGAAACGAGATCTATTCAACTTCCTCTAGTTTATTAGGATTTTACTTTACCATTCCCTTTATTGTATCGATGAAATAGCTTCGTACAAATCACATACAACTTGGGTAAATACTTTTGACCGCGAAATGTTCGCGTGGAAAAATTGCTAAATTTCATCGAGACCCATTAAGCGGTTTTGGAGTTATAAATAAACAAACATCCATCCATACAATGTTACAATAATACTAGTATGATTATCATCACATGTAAGGAGTTTTTAAATAATTTCTATTTTTCAAGTTCAAAGTAACGATTAATTTTTAATTTATAGATGTCGCTAGTAGCTGTAATCTGCTTTTGAATTTAGCTTATTACCTTTGTTTAGTTCTCGGACTTTACTCTAAAAACCTATTGTTTTATCCCAAAAATAAGTAAAACATTTCACAGTTAGTCTGCAATCCATAACGTGTGCAACAAAGGGCTATAAGAGAACATCAATATCGTGGAGTGACCTCCCCTGCCCACTCGAGCGCTCGCGACCCCTCGTGCGTGACGTCACATAAATAACCAAAATTTACTTTCGCGCATTTAGCAGTCTATATAAAAATGAATAGATATCTCTCTTCTTTTAATTTCTGTATGTGTCCAAGTAATTCTGTTCAAGTCTTAAGAAATGGTACTATGTTATAGTTATAATTAACTAGAAATACAAAGTGATTGATGTCGATTGGAAGTGGCTGCAATGTTGATCAACAAGACGGGGAATGGATTTAGTTCTGTCGGGGCAACAGGAGCGGAATAGAGTACCATACAATGTCGAGTGCATAATGCTCCCCTACTATGAGATTGCACGAAGCCCGTACTTGTATTTGAAGATTTTTTTTAATTTCTTTGAAGTTTACATTTCTTTCAAATTGTGACGCTAACTCTGGTTGATTTAACATTTTGATATTTTTAACACATGAGTAAAAGTACATTTGCTTTGGAAAAACCCACAATAATTAATTTGAGTAAAATATTTCTTATCAGCTATGTCTTTATTTTAATATTATATAGAGAAAAAAAACACTGTTTGTTTGCTTTGAATGAGCTCCTAACCAAGATTTAAAAATGTCGCCATTTGGAAAGTTAAATTATCACTAGTAACATTTTACATCAACGGGAAGGGTAAAGACATAAGAAATACAGTAGAACCTAAATAAGTTAAAGTCCAAGGTAAACACAAAATATTTTTAAGTTATAGAGGTTTTAAGTTATCAAGGGTCTATGTTGTAGAGGTTTAGGGCTCTGATGGAAAGGGAACTTATTGTTCTTTGTAATTATAGAGGTTTTTAAGTTACCGAGGTTCTACTGTACTCGTATATGAAACTCTTACTTGCCATCCAGGCGAAGCTGGGGTATTAGCATTTACATAAAGATAACCAATAAACATAAAATATTCCTTAGCGACGTGTTTTGTAATTTTGCGCAGCTCGGAACCGTTAAAGGTCGGTATTAAAAAAGGTAATCCCTTTTTATTGCGTCAGGAGTACATCGAGGCTGTTCTTCCGTAAAATATTAGAATATTTTATAAATGTTGCCAATAACTTGATGGTTAAATGTACGGAATACAGATTTGAACTTTGTATTGTGTTGTTTCCTAGTTTATGTATAGTAGAGCCTATAGAAAACTAGCTTTAATCCGCAACTCCCTCCGCTTATAAAAAAAAAACAAAAGCAAGTAGCCTATGTATTCTTTTAGACTATCCTCTACATCTGTTCTAAATTTCATAGAAATCCGTTTAGCGGTTTACGTACTATTAAGTTAATATCAATTTTTCCTAATATCGACTACATTTAGGTTATACTAATTTGTAAATTCATATAAAAATCACGAGAAAAAGGAAAGGAAAAGAGGCAAACCAAACACTTGAGGGGGTCGGACAAAGCGGCAGCGGGCAGCGTCTGGTCCAGAAAGCCGAAGGATAGAAACCTATCGTTCATAATTGAGGCGTTTGTTAAAATGTCACATAGACAATAATTGTTTATAATAAGAATTTCAACTAAATTAAAACAAAAGGAATGAATAGACACCGTAATTACGATTTTTTTTAATAAATTGGTTTAGTAAATTATTACAGCTTTCCTTTTTTATTTTATACATTTAAATTGCAAAAAATCTTCAACCTTCGATGAGTATTATTTTTCGTAATTTAAATGTAAAACGCTTCCATTAAAACGATAAAGCCAGCTATAGAAGGATTAAGCGGATTTAGTTTTGTCGCAATTAAAAGCGGCTCGGTACATATTTCAGAGACAAAAGTTTGCTTTTATATCGTTTTGTTTTTCATTATTTCAACTGGTTAGATGATTTTATTTTATAGTATTTTGTAAAAAGAAATCTAAGATTTAAAATCACTGCTACGGATCTTTGTATCAATAACAAAAAGCAACACAGAAAAAATGAGATGGCAATACCTTTTTGTTATATGAGTTTCGATAGTAAAAACTCAGGGCAACATGAAGAGTGTGTCCTCCAGTCTAAAGGGTGCTTCGTACGAACGTGTTAAGTTAGGGAGTGATGAAGGGACATTCGTGTGAATGAGCACTAAGGTGGCAATAATGGCATTGTTATATTCAAAGGTAAAGAAAACTTGTCTATGAGCACCCATAAGTTATAGTTTTGTTAGTTTGTATGTGTTATATTTTTTTATTTTCTTGCTTTTGTCGTATCTAAATATCTATTATGCTGTACATACACGTTAAGTTTAAACTTTGCAAATGAATTTTTAAATTACATGTAGTTTGTTTTGTCATGCTGAGGTTAGCCAGTAATTTTGCATGCGACACCTAACCTAACGTGTGTGGCTGCATTATAGAGTATGTAAATACGGTTATTTGTTGGAAACAATTTGACGGAGCGAAGCTCTCAGACTTGCCATCGACTGAGCAATTATCTCAACGATATTGCAACCGAGCTCAGACGAGAGTCATTAAGGGATTGTGAGGGCGGTATTCAAAATTTGCCTTCCGGAAACCCACTGCGAGGATAGGGATATAGATCAATATTTCGTTTCTTTTGTATTTAAACCTCTGATAAAAGTAAAGAGAAGTAATTTACGTGTACGTTACTAATATGTAAAGTATTATTTAGAGCAGAGTATATCAAACTTATTTCTTTTACCGCCCCCTTAGAAAATCAATGATTTTTCAGCGCCCCCCGTTTTTATACAATTTTAGTTAAATTTAAAATAATATACAAAATAAATGAAATTACAAATTATATCGTCCCCCTAACCCACATTAACTCCCACCATTTTTTCTGGGGCCCTATAACGCCCCCCTCTAGGATTCAAACGCACCCAACGGGGCATTATCGCCCACTTTGAGAAACACTAATTTAGAGTATATCATTGATTGTTGGGCAACATTTGTCACAATCACAATCAATAGTTAATGTTAACCCACTAATGTTTCAGATATATTTTTATTAGAAAAAAGTCATCGTCAAGGAACGCTTCTTGAAATATTTGTTCTTTGATTATTTAGAGAAGCTTTTATTAAATGTCGTTTATTGTAGTTGATGTTAATATTTAAATAACGTAACCTCTGTCGGCGCCGCGCTGTCTGCGAGCGGTCCCGCGAGAAATTAATGGACCTTTCTGTTTAGGTTCATAATTGCTTCGGACAACTCATTTTATGTTCGCCAAATTATAACTGAAACATTTATATAAGAATGTACGTAGTGGTTTTATTTTAATTTTGCTGTAATCTTTTGCAATCCTTGCGACTTTGCTTTGGTATCTCTTTAAATCCAATGAGAAAATCATAGAGTAATCGTCAGTAAGTGAAGTCATATTTTAGTACAACAAGTTTATACAAGAATTTACAAGAATTTGTTCAATACTAAATGGGTAGCGAATTTAATTCCCTGAATATACAGCTTTTTATGCCATGGAAATGATTCATAAGGCTTTAAAACAGCATATCAAATGGCTTAAATGTAAAGGTTAAGTGGCCCTATACACTGCAGACTTTTAATCGGACGATAGCTTAGTCGTCCGATAAAACGCCGACTTTGTTTTATATAATTTTGGCTTCGCACTATCGGCCATTTGAAGTCTGTAGTTTTAATGTTACAGTGTAATCTGGGCATACGTAACACATGAGTGATTTCACTCAGTATGACACAAAGGCAGTTTAATTAAAACTGTCCTGTGTCAGTTGACGCGCTGCCAACTTCCGGTACAGTGCGCTTTCCAATATTTATTGTGTATTCACGTGGAATAATGAATAAAATAATGATAGAGCGCCGAAACTCTATAAATAAAAATTTATGAAGATAAGTTTTGGTTGCATTCTGTTAAAACTCACTAAATTAATTAGAATTATTTGTCATGATTTCAATTACATTTTGAAACATATTTTTCGGTCTGTATTTTATTTGATTTACCTGAATTTGTTAGTATAGCTTTCAACATAGTACAATAGGTTCAAAATGAAATCAAAATGGCGACGTCCATTTTATAGTCGTTTTAATTTTATTGCTTCGTGTATCGATTTGAACGTACGTGCAAATGTTCTCTATTTTATTAAAAATTTTCAACGATGAATTCATTTTTTAAGTGTCGAAAATATTCAATTTTTACCGTAATGTTTATACGATGTTTATTCTCTGTTGCCTTTTGTATGGCGAAGTAATACGTTTTTTAGATTTACCTATTAGTTAAATTGAGACATTTTATGTAGTTTTATGGTACAAAAGACATAAAAAACATGCTATAAGTGATGTTTTCATATACGAAAATATGTAAATTGAACATATTTAGTCTGATTTCAGTAGATGCAAATAGTTTTTTGCTTGACAAATGTTTTAGTAGACAAAAAGATAAAATCTTTTTCCTTTAGATACGTGTTTTATATGTTTCCGTTATTCAAATGTTATTTTATTCAAGTATTGCATCGCTTCGCAAACCCGACCGTGACGTATCCCTGTTATTTCCGTTTGTTAATACAGGAACAGCACGTAACAGTCTCATTCGTATTCACTCATTCAAACTAAAGCCTTTGTGTTCCGAAAAGGATTTTTATTTCCAACTAGCTGTTCCTGTGCGGCTCCATCCGCATGAAATTATAAAAACTTTATATTATTATTTACATTTGTCAAATTCTTAATTGTATATGTCAAAATTAACGTTACCATAATAGGCTTGCTTTCTTAATGTTGGCAGCTTGTAGTTTATGGTCCCTTTCCCACATGAAATCCAATTTCCAATTTATTAACCTTCTAATTTTAATAGCGTGAAAATGTATAGCCTAAAGCGTATCTTAAGTGTGGGCTTTTTATTAAAGAAATAATTATTAAAAAATATGCTGTGATTGCTGACATCTTACGCCACAAAATAGTGTGCGTTTACGCTTTATTATATTAGTGTATATGTATAGACATAGATATTTGCATGTTTGAAGCCACCAAAATGTTATACATTACCGAAACCTAAAAAACAGAACGTCTATGATTATTGAGGATGTTATGTTCTTGTAATGATGATGAAAATTATCTGCATCTATCATTTGTTCGTGTCTATGATATACAGCGCCATCTAGTTATACCCCGGTATAACCACAAATTAATGAAGTGCTTATTCAAATTACATTTCCGTAATAATCTCATTAAATCTCCGAAGCGGAACGATTTTAATTACTTTGGCTTGCCTTTATGTCGTCCTTGCCAGACTTAATCAAAGTTTGTACATTCGACTTGTTGAAAATGTTTGATATATTTGCCATAGTTGTAATTAAAGTTTCACAAACGTATTATATTACAATAGTTTTTACAAATATTTCCTCTTTATTTAATTCCTATTAATTTCGTACCGTTTATTAGTAAACTTAATAAAACAGTTAACATAATAGCGTAGTTTTATTAAAAAAAATGTTATGTTTTGTTTCTGTTTATCGTTTATGGCATAAAAAACATGAAATGGTATATAGGTGACATACAATTTACATTGTGATCATGCTAGACTGGGTTTCGCACACGGCTGCGTTCGCTTTCATGATAATTTCGCGTATGACTCCTAATAGAGGGGCTCGTAGATGCGGCGTAGCGTGCATCAACACAATACTTTTTGTTTCAATGCATTCGTATTTCACTGTGGACGTTCAAGTTTGTATTTTTTTAACATCTCATGTTTTATAGTCTTAAAATATTTGAGTAAACGTCAACATAAATTACCATGTTTATCAAGCTAGTGGTTTATTATAATTTCATATCAATATGTAAGGTAAAAATGTAAGAAATTGTTCCAAATGAATAAATTAATACTAACGAAAAAACATTTAGCTAAGATCTTGTAAGGATTTTGCTTATTTTGTTATTTTCAAATACTCATAAATTCTACGAACTTAATTCTTCAGAATAGTTATTACCTACACAATACACAATAAAGTAATGTAAATATTACATTTTCTAATTACAAATAATGTTTATTCATTTAGATACAAATCTATGAACAAGAAAATTCGATAGAAACATTTTTTTAATTGACGAGAGATTGTCGTAAAATTCGTTTCCACCATCTTTAAATTAATCTGAATAAACTTAGATTGTGACAAGTGCTTACAAATAATCTTAACAAATATATCTACAAACTTTTTCGTAGCAATTTCGTAGCATAATAGCGTAGCACGCTAGTAGATCCGAGTTTATTTTTAAAACTTTAACTCACTTACTTAAAATACATAACTCTTAGAGCAAGCTCACACCTTTGACAAAACTATTGCACAATTGTTGTGCGAATGTCGATTGTTTCGCAGTAAATTCAACTGTTTAGTTGCATAACTAAATATCGAGGTGCGCACTTTCTTATAAGCTCATAGAAATCAAGGCCCGACTAAACAGTTGTGCGATAATTTTCCGCACGCTTATGCTATCCGCTATCCGTAGTGATTGTTTTCAATCTATCCGTAAATCAAGTTAGGTAATATCTATCTACATTTTGCTATAAATTTCAAAGTTTAAATCGAATAACTTTGTAGTGACAGTAGCGATAATGGAGTAGCACTTTGAATTTTAATCGACCAACTTTGATTTAAGAAAATTTAAGTATTCTGTCGTAAAAATACTTTGTATTAGGATTTTAAAATTAACGTATTGTACTGGTCCTATAGATTTTAACCGTGGGCAGGTTTGCCGATGACTCTTTCCGATTGACAAAACCACGTCCCTCATTTTTCTGCTCAGTACCGTCAGTTCACGCGTGACGTCATTAGGCTGTCGGAAAATCTTCTTCGCACGAGTAATATTTTTTATTTACACGCAGTAATTCATTACAGATTGTACTACAGACTTTTTGTATTTCATAAGTATTAAGTAAATGTTTTATCGAAAGTTAATCGTGATTTATCTTTATAGGTTGTAAGGAAAAAAACATATTTGCCTTATTGATGTAATAAATAAAATCCATCAATAGATTAAACCTAATATCTCTATTTATTAGTCCATTAGTTAATCACAAATCAGCAACAGTACGGCTTAGTGACGTATGTAGCGGCTGCGTGTTGTAACAGACGACCAATCAGATTAATGGAAACTGATTGATGAAACATGTCATATATGTTGTAAGGAATATACAGACCGTATTATTTACTAGCTGTTGCTTGCGACTTTGTTTGCATGAAATTGAAAAATAAAGCCTAACATAGGTTTTATTTTTTAATTCACAAATAAATTACCTTACTAAGGGTGAAAGAATTTCTTAAATCTGACCAGTAGTTTTTGAGTTATTTCACTATATACAAAAATGCACTTTTTTTCTATCTATACTATTATAATAAAGCGTAAACACACACTTCTTTGTTGCCTAAGATGTCACCAATTACAGCATTTTCGAATAACCCTTTTTTTAATAAGAAGCCCTACACTTACGTCACGCTTTAGGCTATAATTTTCACGCCATTAAACTTAGGTGGTAAATATTTTGGATAAAAACCCTAATGTGGGAAAGAGACCATAAGTTGCTGCCAACATCAAGGAAGCAAAACAGTCAAGGTTTGTCATGTCATGTCATTTTAACATTTGCTATTGACAATTTGACAAATGTAAACAATGATATAAAATTGTCACAATTTCATGCGGATGAAGCCGCACGGGAACAGCTAGTTTATTATATTAGTGTAGATGAATCAACGACTATCTTTTTATTAAAAAGCCAGCATCATTTCTTGAAATCACAGATTTAGGACTTCATTGAGAACAATTTCAACACAAGGCTTCCAAGTCAATTGGTTGTCTTATTCTTCTGTTAGGCTATTTTAAAGGAACGCATTTTGTATGTTGACATTAAGCGGGTCACTGAGCTTAAGTTTTGACTGTATCGAAATCGTTTTATCCAAACTAATACAAGAAATGAATACGATATCCGATAGTATCCGATTTAGTGTAACCACAATCGAGTTTGACGAGGGTTGTTCCCTGTCGACTGGGCGGACGGTCTGCAATATCTTCAATTCAATGTTAACCAAGAAAACGCTAAATCTTATCCTTAAGCGTTAAGGGATATTTATCATGGATCATGTCTTGGGATTAACGCGCATATAACCTTTATCTAATTAATTACTAACTTAGGGTTATAATAATCTTGTTTTATGCAAGAGCGGATCCAGGGGGGGTCATAGGGGTCATGAACCCCCTGAGCTGGTTGGTCCAGAGCTGAAGAGAATATGTCAATATATTTTGTCAAGCTCTTGACTTCACCACGACTATGTCACCTCCTGGCGCCAAAGCTGGATCTGCCCTTGGTTTTACCTTTGTAGAAGGAATAATAGCTTACGTAGGCAATAACCTAAAAAGGATGCCTTTATCATAAAAAGTAAATAATAAAGTCAAATTAAAACTCACTAAACTTCAATTGTAGGTCATAATGAAGGCTTTTGAGCAATATTACTAAATTGTAATGAATTTGAAACTTTATACGTTAGTTCCCATCTCAGTGTGTAGATGGCGTGTGACGAGGGTGTAGCTATTATCACGTTGACAGCGGTCTATCAATATGCCCGATCGAGCCTCATATCATTTCATATTCTTAGTTATTCGTAGTTCATATTCTTATGTTAAAAATATTTTCTATTCTTTTTCATCAACTCATCTAACTATATTTATTAGAAAACGGGTACTTTCGTAACAAGAAGCTTAAATAGTGACGTTATAAAATATTCTTTATGAAAATTACTTTTACTTAGAAAAATGCTAAAACCCTTGTTATAAAATTGGAAAATGGTTGTTGAAGTTTTTTGCACTACTTCTTTATTATATTCCCCGCTTCCTTTCATAAAACTTTCATCATTTTATCGGTTTTTAAATGAGCGAACTTTGTCTACGGAGTCGTCTGGTTATAGTTTTTATCGATTCTTTAGTTAGGAGTCTGGAGTTTTATCTTATAAAAATAGTTACAACGATATTACTCATATTTTATATTATTACTGGCTTTCGCCCGCGACTCTGTCCACGTGGAATTAAAAAAACAAAAGCGAGTAGCCTATGTGTTCTTCCAGATGTTTAGGCTACAAACGCTAACAAACATCCATCCATCTAAACTTTCGCATTTATAATATTAGTATGATGACAATAACATTTATTCCTTAGAACAATGGTGCAATCTCATTGGGGTAATAAAACTGCATTCAGGCAAACGAAGCGTATTTAAACTCAGGTTTTACAAAAGGTGGTTCCTTACGATTGATCTGCTATTAGCGGAATTTAAAACCGTTCTGTGCGCCAGGATTACTGGCTCAACCGTGCTCAATTGAGTTAACTACGGGATTTACTTTCTCACTGCTTTATTTTGAAGTCGATTGCTCGTTTTAATCTTACTTACTAATATTATAAATGTGAAAGTTTAGACGGATGGATGGATGTTTGTTAGAGTTTGTAGCCTAAACGGCTGAACGGATTTCGATGATTTTGATTTGATTTGATTTGAAATTGGCATAGATGTAGAAGATAGTCTGGAAGAACACATACTTAGTTTTATTTTTTCAATCCCATGCGAACGGAGTCGCAGGCGAAAGTTTTAATATTTTATTTGTTTTAAGCTTTAATATTTTCAGATAAGGCTTGTAAATATTTTAGAATGTTCAATATAAAGGAATACGGTATGAAAATTAATTGTATTTGCATTTAATTAATTAAAAAATAAACAATTGTTACCGAGGAAAATTAGTATTTATTGCGAATGCTCATAATTCGGATAACTGAAATACAATGAAACTAATTTCAGTACGAATAATAATTATGTAAATTTTCCTTTTAGAAACATTTAGGTTATATCTGATTAGCGAAATAACTAATGTAAGTCAACTCAGGTTAATTTCCATTTTAATAAACGTTATTATTTATAACCAATTTCATTAATTTTAATTAACAGCGTATCTGTATTGATTACACAAAGGCAGACATCCGGTTTTATTGTCTATTAAAAAAATGCAGTTAATTTCAATTATTTCATATCTTTTTAGTTCTAAAAAACATACTTTTAATATGGAAATATTTTGTAAATCCTAGACAATGTTATATTTACAAAACTACTAATTCCATGATAACATTTAGATTTACTTTAGTACGAAAGAATGTTTAAATATGGTCAATGGCATAGTGCGTGATTTGAACTCGTTTGATGTACGCAGTAATAGTTTCCCTTTAATTATATGTACTAAGCTTTATCTAGACCTCGATAAAATACAAACTAGGTTAAAACGTTTTACAAGCCGCCTAAATATAGGTCTTGTTACGATAACGAGGTTTTAGTTGTTTTTTTAGATATGAATTAAACAAGGTTGAAAAATATCACAATTTTGTTAAATTATAAATTTAATGTACATTTTTAAACATTTAAAAATACAACTTGAGCGAATTTTTCTTCTACAATTTGAACAGCTTGCAATGTTTCTCTCTAAAGGTTATTTCTGTATGGGTGCTCTTTTTATTCAATACTATTACTGTTTATGCTTATTTAGTATTGTTCAATTTATCTTAAAACTTATTCAACCAGTGAGTTATAAATTCTGATTATTTTGTAATCGACTTTTTTCTTATACCTTAACACTGATAAATCGTTAAACTCATTGACCAATGAGGGTCACTTGCCCTTCCTTGTCCCTATTCAGTATTGACACAATACTGATCATTTATACATCTCTATCAGTCGTCAAAACTAAATTCATTCCATTCCTATGCATATTCTCTTTTAGACATCTATTCTTTGTAAGCGCCAATAGCCTAATGGTCTGGGGTATGGACCTTGAGGTCGAGGGTTTGAATCCCGCCATTCGACTATAGTCGTTAACCATAGCTAGCTCAAGCCGAGAGCTTAGTTGGAATGGTTAAAAAAAATCTACTAATCTACTAATATTTTTATAAAAAAAAAATTCTTCGGTCTCCCTTAACTTTTGTATCCATTGTCCAATAAGGATTCTGAATAAAAAAACATTCACAGATGTTCTTTTCTCAAGCAATTTATTTATAACGATAATTCATCAAAGCATGCAAATTTCAGCTCCATCAATATTCATTAGGCGGGAAAACTTGATGACGGACCGTTTTTAATCAACTTACTTGCAACTCGCCGGGAACCGGGCACGCCAATTTTAAAATTCATTTGTCGGAAAGATATAAGGATTAGTTTTCATCATAAAAAGATTTCATTGTACTTGGTGAACTTTGAATAAACCGATTTTAATATAATTAATTAAAGAGATCTATCGACGTAAGATAATTTAAAGTAGCGTTTGTCCGCAACTCCGTCCACGTTTAAAAAAAAAAGGGAATAGCCTGTGTTATTCTAGACTATCCTCTACATCTGTACCTAATTTCATCGAGGTCCGTTCAGCCGTTTATGCTACAAACCCTGACAAAGATCCATCCATCTAAACTTTCGCATTTATAATATTAGTAAGAAATGAGATAGTTAACTGATAGAGTATGTATTAAACCTGAGTTATAAACTATCGTTTAATTATTGTAAAGTGTACATTTGAATTATTACAGTTCAAAGTATTTGTTTTAGTTTTACAGCGTTGTTGTACTTTTACTTCGAATTCAATTTATATTTTACTGCAATTAAATAAATAGTTATAATTATGGATAGTTGAAAGTGTCCGTTTATAGCCATAAAAAAGAAACAAAAACCTTAGAATTGGATTTTTTTTGAAAAAATCTTACATTTTAATGCGTTCTAGAAGAATATTGTTTGACCTATCTAAAAAAGAAATGTTTTCTATCCATAACTTTGACACCAAAGTTTTATCGGCTTATTTAACAGTGGGGCCACACTTTAGGAATGTCACAAAAGGTCGTAAGCATCACATGCATACAAATGACGTGGTTATGTAAATGGCGCTTTTGTAGTCACAAGCGAGGATAACAAATTGCAATGTACTTCCATGACATGTTATTTATTTGTGACAATAAAAATGAACTTACCGAAAGTGAGTGTAGATTATATAAAATACATATTGTAGTAAAGGTAGAGGAAGACCAGATAAAGAATGAATATGTATTTATTGTCACAGAATTACGTGAATGAACTAATTCTAAAGAAAACACAATATAAAATCGTGGCTAAGGTAGCCAGCTCACCGTACTCAGGAAGGACTAAGTCGCTTCTACGCTGGTTTTTAGATTCCTTCGCACTCAAGTAAATTAAACTTAAATTTAATAGGGTAACCGGCCTTACATATTATTTACACATATAGAAACAAAATATACAAAAACACATTTAGAATTTCGATGGATTTTAGATGGATTGTGTGAAAGAGAATTTGCTTAAGAAGGGAGTAAATACGAGTAATATGACGGCTTATGGAAATGTATGGAAGATCACTACATGCTCTGTCGACCCTCCGTAGGGAGAAAGGTGTATTTATGATAACCTAAAACTGATTTAGAATAGTTCTTTTTTACATAAGTATTTAGATTTTGAACTATAAGATCTTTCTTATCAATATTCCAAGATAATGTTTTTTGTAAAAGTTGAACCGACTTTACTTAGATTAAGTTTGGTAACCAACCTTATTTTCGCAACTTAAACTTGAAGTAACAGTTTCGTGAATTCGTAATTTTACAAAACTCTAATTAGTATGGGCTTTCATGATATTGCGAATTCTTACACAATATAAATGTATATCTGTACTAATATTACAAAGAGGAAAGATTTGTATTTTTGGATTTTTGTTCACATAAATACTGGGGAATTTTCATAAATTCTTTCACCATTAGAAAAGTAATTTATCTGTAAGTAACATAGGCTATACTTTTTTATTATTTTTTAACTTCACGCGGCTAAGTCACGATCCTCGGCTAGTATATTTATAGGACCATTTTATGTGTATATGTTTAAACTAACTTCCATCTTATTATGGTGTGAAACAGATGGGCATTTAGGTTTATAATGCTATAAGATCGTTAAGTTGTCACAATTCACAATTACGTTACAATATACCACCATTACCCTGTCACGACTAATGCATCTTAATGGGGCAAATTTCCTATATCTTGTTATTCTAAACAACTTCGCAAAGCATTATTATCGTACAGACCTTATGTATATAATGTTAAAGACTAAAATGGAACTACCAATATTATTTGTTCACTTCGAAATGCTCCGCGAGTAAAGACTTTGATGTTTCTGTGCGCGGAATGTCAATATTTTACGTTTCAATGATAAATTGCTTGCGAAATATGTTCAACTTCTCAAATGATTATTTGATTTCACTGAGTTAGAATGTGGTTTAAATAATAAAACATCCAACCATCCATCAAAACTTTCGTATTTATAATACACTAGCTTTCGCCCGCGACTCCATCCTCTTGGAATAAATAAAATAAAAATGAGTAACCTATCTGTTATTTCCGACTATACTCTACATCTGTTCCAAATTTCATCGAAATCTGTATAGCAATTTGCGCTACAAACTCTAAACTTCTGTTCATCTAAACTTTCACATTAATAATTTTAGTTACTGGTCTTTCATCTATACTAACTAATATTATAAAGAGGAAAGATTTGTATTTTTGTATGTATCGAAAAAACTTAATAATTACTGCGCCGATTTTAAAAATTCTTTTGCCATTACAAAGGTAATCTGTGATTACATAGGCTAGATTCTTCATTATTTTTTAATTCCACACGAGCGACGTCGCGAGCAACAGCAAGTATTTCATAAACCCAACATATTTTAACCAAAAGACGATACAAAAGCAATTCATTGTATCCTGTTATCTGTAGTGAACGTAACTCCTCTATGTAGAGTAAAAGTGAAGTTGTCAGATAAAGTTGTCTCGTGGTCCATTGTGCTCGGCAGCAGTCTGACGGAAAACCGAGATTAATACATTTGTTTCACTCCAAGTAACACCAAGTTACACAATTACTAATGGAAATTGTCTTACATTTTAAACATATTATACGAGTACTTTTGTTAGAGAGGGTTACTTAGAGCGTCGGTGGCTCAGTGGTTTTAGTACTTGACTTGTAATCTACAGATCTTGGGTTCGAATCCCGGCATGTACCATTGTGATTTTTGATTCTTCGAATTTTCATATGTACATAATTTACCCGACGTTCCAACGGTGAAGGAAAACATCGTGATGCAACCCGTACATATCGGCGAAGATATTCAAAGATATGTGTTAAGTCAATCAACCCGCACTTGGCCAGGGTGGTTGGCTATGGCCTAGTCACCCCTTACTAGGATAGGCTCCGATCCCCTCGGTGGGGACATAAAGTGAGCTGGTGATGATGATGATACTTTAATTAGAGATTTTAAATACAATCGTTTTATACTAGCTTTCTCTCGAGATTCGGTTCGAGAGGAATTAAAAAGTAGACTATGTGTTCTTCTAAATTCTAGACTATCCTCTAGGATTTAGGCTACAAACAAGGATTCATCTGAACTTTGGCATTTATAATATTAGTTAATTACTAGAATTATTATTCAAAATTAAATACTGTTGAAGCACTAATTTTAATTATGAAAAGATAAAATCAATATCGATAATCTCTCAAACAACACAGGTTTTAGTGGAAACGAAATTAATTGCTTCTGTGAATTCGGTGGTTTCAGTTTAACAGAATTTTCGACGTTCACTGAACGGAATTATCAATTTAATCACCTTACATTTCCGCGAAACGCCCGAATTTAACATTTCACTTTGATTTCATTATTACAAAACGCTTATGGGCTTGTAACAGAGATTTAACTTTGTTAATTCTTGTTTTTAATTGATTTTCCAATTATCATACTTCATACTAATATTATAAATGTGAAAGTTTAGATGGATGGATGGATGTTTGTAGGAGTTTGTAGCCGTTTAGGCTGAACGGATTTCGATGAAATTTGGTATACATGTAAACGACAGTGAGGAAAAACACATATGCTACTCACTTTTGTTTTTTTATTCTACGCGGATGGATTCGCGGACGAAAGCTAGTACTCAATAACCAGTTTTATTTTTCTTGAAATTATATAATTACAAATTAAACGTTAAGTTGCGTACTGACCAACTTTACAAGGTGTAATGTAACATTGCTAGACAGACGCGTTGCTCGCTGGTTTCCCCGTAACACTACGTACTTACTGCATAGATGTTCGCCATTGCATATTATATTACACCGCGTTACATCGGTATGCACCTTTAGAACGCGCATATCTTTCACTACACTGTCTCACAAATGTTTAGCCTCGCTTTGATTCCTATGAGCTTTAAGGAGTTGACACATCGATTTTTAGTTATGTAATTAAACAGTTCAATTGGCTGCGGAACAATCGACAATCGACAACAATTGTGCCATTGTTTATCCTACGGTGTGCGCTTTCATCATTAAACTATTATATGTTTCATGTTGGTTTTTGGCACACATATGTTATATATAATTTGCCTGTCTAAACCAAAAGTCAGTACTTGTTATAAAGTTTATCCTTCAAGCTAGAAACTTTGTGTAACTAATTCTCCCAGTGCGTGTCAAGCGTCGAAATGGTTTAACCTTTTTGTAAGACAAATACTAATCGCTGGTTTCTACCACTTTGAATTGTTCTAACGTTTTGTTTCTTTTAGTTTGACTTTGAGCTGTGTGATGTTATTTAAGTGGATATAATTAAAAGTATTTGTTTTCAACTACAGTTATACGAATTGTACTAATGTTGTAAATGAATAATGAGGCATGGATGTATGGATGTTTGATACTATGTATCTCCTAACTTTACGGATCTATATAAAATTTGGTCACGTAGAACATTAGTCTGGAAGAACACATATGTTAATTAAATACAAAGTGTTTTTATAAAATTACATCCGAGTGAAGTCACGGGAAAAAGTTAGTCTGACTGATGTTTATTTTTAAAGAAATAGAGAGTACGGTTGTTGTATAATGTAGAGGCTTGAGACAAACGAAAATCTTATGCAAATTTTAATACCACAGATATAAATACTCTTTACTTTATTATTATGGTAAAGTCATTCCTAGAAGTGTAACTATTTTATTTCACCAACAGAATACAAGCTAACTATAAAGCCAGTCTTAATGGGTTTAGATAAAAGCAAAGTTTGTAACATAGTAACATTGCAACGCTTTATGTGTCGTGAAGTTCTTTGAGATTGATAACATTGTTGCGTTCATGTAACATTAAATGCTCGTATTATTTGTAATGGCAACATTTTAAAATGAATTCCATACCACAGTTATATCTAAACTATATACCAAACGTAAAGGTTTCATGCACTCCTCTCCAGTCAGATTAGATAGGAAGGGAAGGTGTAGCAGATGGGATGTACAGGGAACGGACATCTGTAATTTACGTATTTTTGCAGATAACTGAGAACACTTATTTCGTTCTTTAACTTTGAACTGGTTACTTTGCAATATATAATACTAAAAATAATTGACAAACTTAAATTTATATCCCTCATTTACTTGTAATAACATCAAACTAATAGGAAATTATGCAAAATGTAAATCCATTGTTTAGTACGCAATATAATGGGCAGTTCTGTTTATATTTATGTTTGTTCATGAATTTTAAATATATTGACGACCGCGCTGTTGGCTGTTTCAATACAATTATGTAAATTTAGCCTATTTGTAAACCTGTGATATGGACTGCATTGATTTCCAAATTGTTGTGGTTATGATTTTATCACTGCCGTAGATATCCTCGTATACAGGTTACAAATTAATGTATAACATAACACAACGTAACTAAGCAATGAAATTAAGTGTTGATAAAGTATGAACGGTTATCGCTGTCGGATTGTTAAAATCTAAAGTTAAACATTTGTAAGTACTTATAATAAAATAAGAAACTAAGTTATTTCTTAAAACTTAAAAAATTAAAATCTAACTGACATCCCACCATCACCAGCACACTACACGTCCCCACCGAGGGGCTCGGAGCCTACCCTAATAAGGGGTGACTATATCTTTGAATTTCTTTGCAGATATGTGCAGGCATCACGATATTTTCCTTCACCGTAAGAACGTCGGGTAAATTATGTACATATGAAAATTCGAAAAATCGAAAATCACATTGGTACGTGGCGGGATTCGTACCTAAGACCTGTAGATTACAAGTCAAGTGTTCAAACTTAACTTAAAACTTAATTTAAAACGCAGTGTAATTATTTTCTTGTAAGAAATACACGCAGAAAGTTTAACATACAACACCTTCGGGAGCATTTATTTCAAATAGTTATGTAGTTTCATGAATTGAAAATATGGAAATATTCGAAGTAGAGGTCTCTAAAGCCTCTTATAGCAGGTGTTTGTTGTTTTATATTATCGAAAAAATTCTTTCTTGTTCACGCTTTTTTTCATAAATATTTATACCCACGTATCGTGTTTGCAAAATAGAGAATAGCTATGTGAAAGAAGTTTCGAAGCATCTCGTAAACATTGATGTAATGTTTAGCTTATTTTTATTTTCGTACCTCAGTTTTATTTTATTTATCCGTATAATTTTCAACGAAAAAAATTAAACCATTTAATTCTACGTTTATTTTGTACAGTTTTCTTTAGATATGTTACGAATTTAGTTTTTAAGTATTTAAAAAAAAAATATTGTGTAAAATGATATTTTTACTTATGCTACTTATGTTCTCTGAATATACATTAACATCTTATTAAAACTTACAAACGTTAATCACTTAATTAGAGCCCCTGTAGACTATAGACATCGGCCTTATATAGTATAGTTTAGTTAAACGCTTCATTAGTGTAAACATGGAGGTGCGCATAATACACCCATTTTGTTTTTCAAACTCTCTGCCGATAAAAAGTCTGTGGTTTCTTAAAGTTATTCACAATCATTACAATGAGAGACTTTTCTGATTAATGTGCTAACGTTCAACTTCTTGCGCAAGTGGCAAAACTATTCTATCTTTTGAGTACTTTTACGAGAACACAAAAGCCCATCCGGGTGAAATTGCCCGCAGCTGTTACTTGGGAGACCTTTGAAGAAGTTTCTCGATTTTATATCGTTACTTTGTTGTTCTCATTTCTATTTATACTTTGTAACTCCAGTATTACAATAAGTCTGTGATATTTTTAGTTAATTCGAAGCTTTTTTCTGTACTTCTGGAAATTGTGCTTTTGTTTTTCATATAAAAATTAAAACATTAAAAGTTGATTTGATATCACTAATCTTTTAATTTAAGTGTATATTATAACAGAGATTGTAAGGTAAATATTTAAGATTCCTATAAATATATATGTATTTTATTATAAACATTGTATAATAGCTAAAAGTAATTTATAATGGCGAAATGGATATATAAAAAAGTGAAACACAAGACGAGGACTTTTATTATGAGTAATTGAATATCATCCATCACTCACAGAGGGCGCTCGCCTGACTGTTACTGGCTTACCGCACATTGTTTCCTTGATCATTCTCTTATAAATAATTATCTTACCTTTTGTTAGATTTATTACGGTTATTTATGATTTAAAATATAGAGAACGTACGGCTGACAAGTTGCAAAGTTACTTTACTTTGAGTTTCTGGAAATATCTGTTCACAAATACACTGATAACCTAACCTTACTTTCATAAAACTACTTAAAAACGACTTTGGTTGTAAGAAAACAATCTATTATTTTCACAAAAGAGACGTAGTTTTAGAAAATAAATAAAAAATATAAACGGAAATTTAAATAAAGTCATCCTTTGAAACTGTTCCAGAGACTTTTAGTCTATTTTTGGAGTACAGAAATAAAACATTCATTGTGTTGCCGCAGGGTGAGAGCAAAGGATGGCCTCTCTAAATACCACCTACAAAGCGAGGTCAACTCGCATCACAAAGGGACGTCTTTATCCCGAATACGTTTGTAAGTCTCCAGATTTGTCGAAAACACGGAGCTTCCTTTTCTATAAAACGCAATTATAAAGTTTCAGAAATGTCAACTAACTAGCTGTTTTCCTGCGGCTTCATCCGCGTTAAATTAAAAAACTTTATTTCATTGTCTAAATTATCAAGTTCTCAATTGCAAATGTCAAAATTACCGTTACCATAATAATGTTACTTCCTTAATGTTGGCAGCTCGTAGTTTATGGTCCTTTTCCCACGTGAGGGTTTTTTCCAATTTATGAACCTCCTAAGTTTAGTACGTGACAAAAAAGTAGCCTAAAGCTAAGTTTAGGGCTTTTAATAAAAAAAAGCATTTTTCAAAAATATGCTGTAATTGCTGACATCTTAGGCGACAAAGAAGTGTGGATTTACGCTTTATTATATTAGTATATAGTATTATTTATTATGTCACGTTAACCAAAAAAATCTGTCATAATGAATAACCTTCTTATTTTAATGAGTTGGTCGGCATAGTACTCTCTTATGAATCTCTATTAGCCATCATATTTGAATACACTATTATCTCACATGTGCATTTCTTCTGTGTAATAGAGGTTAAGCCTTTTTAATGTTTCACAATCCATTCATACCTTTTTCGATCTTCCATTTTACTCTTCTTTTCCAATCTTATATAGCCTAAAATCGTTCATAGTAATACTTACATTTGAACAAAACAGAAGTAATAAAACATAATTCTTATACAAAAGGAAGCTTTGTTGGTTCCCTTGGCTAATGTCAGTTGGAGCGATAACAATGCAGCCTGCGTTCGTTTGCAGAACGCGATGTTGAAACTTTGCAGGAAGCTTGCGAATGGAAATGAAAGCTCTCCCAGAGTGTCTGGAATTTATATACAACAATGAAAGTATTGTGTTGCATAAAATGAATAGAAAATTAACGGCACAAGTTATTTTAATTCCAGTTGAGAATATGATGTTATTATAGTTGTTTTTTTCTTAGCACAGTAAAATTTTTTTTATGGGTTGTTTTTTTTAATTCTCAATTTACAATTTAGAGATTAAATAAGATATATATATTAATAAGAATAATAAGATATATAATAATAAGAATTTATGTAACAATTATTTTATACATTTCAAATGACTAGAAAATAAATAACTCGAGGTTGATCTTACATCAGACCTCTTCAACTTTGTGACACAATATGACTTGACCTCAATCCGCGACTTACTTTTCTCTGCTGCCCTCTGGCGGTGAAACAAATGAATGTTTTATCTTCGTACACTTTAAAATAAAAGTCACCGGGGAATTTGAAATACCTACATATAAATGTTAAAACTTGTTATTGTTTCTGTTTATTTCAGAGACAAAGGTTAATAAAATCATTTAAGATAAACAGTTAAATTTAAATTATTTAAACTTTCGTGAGACATTTTTATAACTAACTATTTTACGGCTATTACTGAAGAAAAGAAAGAAGACGGACCCCCGCAGGGTGCGAAGCTAGGCGGTGCCTCCACCGAAAAAATTAGACGTGAGTAATAGCCGTAAAATAATTAGTTAGTTAAATTTATTTTACGTAAAAATTTCTACTATAAAAATTTAAGTATTACACTGTAACAATTTCTTGGGTATCAATTGAATTTTGTTCACGGTTTGTCAACGATCATTTATTACAATTTATTTGGTCAATGAGTTGGAAAATGTTACATTATTGGATTCGCTGCGGCTCCTTGGTCAGCGGTATTAAGCTCATGTTTGGGTCAGGCGACTTTGAAGCTACGTTGATGCAGAAATAAACCAGAATGAACAATAATTTTCACCTACAGATAAAATTATTGGCCATAACCTAGAGGGATAGAGATTATGAATTTCCATTTCTAGCACACATTTTTAATACAATTTTATAACTTTCTACCCTTATATACTCATGTATTAAAGGTCCTTAGTCCTTAGTCCCGCTTCGTTTCCTATGAACTTATATGGAGGTGCGCACACTACTCGATTTTTAGTCGTGCAAGTAAACAGTTAAGTTGGCTGCGAAACAATTGACAATTGCTCAACAGTTGTGCGATAGTTTAGTCAAATGTGTGCAACCGATCTTAAATAAACTTTCTCTAGAATACCGAAAATTCAATCGATAAAGATTTTACTCCTCTACCAGAAATGTCAAGCTGGTTTTTAATGGCTTGAAAAGATAAAGATAAAGATAAAGTGCATTATCTTGTTTCAGAAGAATGTCTCCGCTGTGGTGGGCATTGCCACTGCTGCTGGCAGCTGCAAGCGCGGACGAGGCCACTGACCCTGAGGGCCTGCTAGATACTGGTACAGGTAAGGATTTCGAACTATAACTTAGCTTCGAATCATAACTGAAATGTTTTTTAAACACTTTCTTTGGACATTGAAATATCATTTGAGAACCAGGATCCTATTATTAATAATTAAAGTAGCTTTAAAACTTCTAACATGTCGTTATTTTTTCCTTACTGTCTAAAGAAATAAGAAGCTTACGACAGACCATTTGTTAGCAACAGCTAACCTTGTAATCTAATGGCAAGTAATCTTCTTAACAGCGCTCTGCAAATAAACAAACTCAATTTCCTTAATCACCGGCCTTTCGGCCCTTTTATAAAATGTCAGAATAAAAATATTGTATTATGTAAATAGAATAAAAAGCAATTTCATCAAACTGTCACAAACAATCCCATGAATTTGTGGAACGTATTTACTTTGAAAAAAGCTGCCTCAGTACACTAAGCTTAATGACGCGTAGCGTCGTAGAGGTGACGTAGCAGAAGCGTAGAGATTAGCTAAAGCTACGATCACCGTAGACTGGTACTTTACTGTAACAGCACAAGAAATACATAATACTTTCGGAGTTTTTATACCAAGGAGGTACATTTGTCGTAATTTTACTAGTAAAAAATTAATAGTGGACTATTTCTTTTTAAAATTATCCTCCATCGAGTACCATTCGTAATGTTTTTGCGTTGCATATAAGTATACTATAGAGAATAAGTATTCTTTTCAAAAAAATAAAACGAAAATTCATATCGACATGTAAGTGTTCCCTTCGACCTTTGGACGGAAGCCAATCCAATGTTCGTGAATCGTGCAAATATTTATTCGACTCAATACGATTTTTGTTATCGAAAAGCACAATTTCCAGTTTAATTTATACAAAAGATATGTGGCAATAAATAAAACGTGCATTATCTTAAGTAGAGATACTATAAAATCACACAGCAGTGTTAATAGCGGAATTTAAAAGGAAGTAAAATTGATTCCAATATTTTTATCTCCACGCTGTTAAAAAAATAATTGTAAATCTTACAAACTAATTCAAAGTACGATACTAACGGTACTATTTCTTAAAATGATTCACCAAAAATCTGTTGTTATTTCCGCATTTCTTATAAAAAAATATGTTTTGCTTGTCTTATCTCGCATAGAGGAGTAACGGCGGGACTAATCGCCTTCGCTTCGCAAAACACGAGCAAATTGCCTCCATTAGTGTGCACAAGTGGACGCCATGGCAACCTTTGTTGTGACCGCCCTCTCCTATTTTATTTCAATCATTATTTTTTATGTTATGGCTGAAGTGTCTTTAAAACTTTTTTGTTGTTTTAATTATTGATATTAGTCAATGATATCTTCTGCCTAATACAATCTATACTATTATAATAAAGCGTAAACACACACTTCTTTGTTGCCTAAGATATCAGCAATTACAGAATATTTTTGAATAATTATTTTTTTAACAAAAAGCCCTCCACTTACCTCTTGCTTTAGACTATATATTTTCACACCATTAACCTTAGGGGCTAAATATTTTGGATAAAAACCCTACTGTGGGAAATAGACAATAAGTTGCTGCCAACATCAAGAAAAGAGGTTGCTAAGGTTTGTCACGTCATGTCATTTTTACATTTTCTATTGATTATTTGACAAATGTAAACAATAAAGTAAAATTTTCATAATTTCATGCGGATGAAGCCGCACGGGAACAACTAGTTTTAACTAAGCTTCAAAAAAGCAGAAAACTTGAATTATTGGTATACACCTTTCAGACTGCCGTAAAAATTATATAAATTGTGTCATAGCGAAAGTTAGTAATTTCATACAAGTCGAGGAGAGTTGCGAACTCGTATGCCATACATTATTCATTCTCAGTTTGACTGTAATGCGATTACGTGCCGCTCCTCGCCCTCACAAACTCCCCAAACTCAGGCAGACAATAATCACGTTAACAAAGTTTACGTTATATTGATAATATAATGAAACAAGACATAAACATGTAAACATTTTTTAAAAAGTAATTTTTTTAAATAGAGAGATATCTCGGATAAACGCTATAACTCCGAGATCTCTGAAGTAAAATACTTTAGGTGTACATCACTAGTAATGATCCTCCATCATCTGATTTGCTGATAAAACCCACGTTATATGAAATAACACATGTTTTTAAACATGTTGTAACCGGGTTACCTAATCCTAACCCGGCAAGGCTATGTTTAATTGATCTCTGAAGTGGTCAATTTTTTGAAGAAAAAACCTCATCGAGTTTCGTGAAAATTTGTTTTGAATATTTTGAATGTAGAATTTTGCTACATTTTAAATCTTTTGTTTTTTTTTTACAATTGATTATTCCAGTAATAGTGAATTTTATTAAATGAAATTTGTCATTAAATTGTTCTTAAAAGCCTTTTTGTTGGAACGGAAACCAAGAGTGATTTCGAATTTCACGCTTTGGTAGACGCTAAAATTGCCTTCGTTTATGGATGTACTCGAATCGCATGGAATGTAGAAATCATATTAAACATTATTTCACCACATTATTCACGACACAAATTAGAATGTTACTAGAGTTTAATACAAATAGTTTTCTCTTTGTTATTTTAACATGTTCGCAAACTGCGTAGCTCTCAGAGCTTCGCTTCGCTACATAAGCTGTTACTTTATGCAAATATTTTATCTTCAATATTGTACAAATTAATGAAGATAATCTCATGCGTAAATTTTCGCATCTCTGCGAGTCGCACGACTCTCGGAATAATAATGTCTCCCGGGGGGATATTACGAGGTCTTTTGTAAGCGACACGATGTTTACTTTATATTTTTTTTATTTACAAATATTAAATATACCCTCATTTAAAATACAGTCTTGACGAAGTTAATTTGTTACGATGTTTGTATAAAAAGACTGCTGTTGATTATATTGTGGTTAAAAGAAAATGTTTAAAATATAAGTTTTGAGTTTTGAGGACTGATATGGATAATTTTAAATGTCTATTTAAAAATGCTTAATCTTATTAAATAACTAATGCACCATAGTAATAGTTACAGGCTAAGTGGAAATTATTTATGGCGAAATTAAAATTAACTTATTGAAACTTTCGTGAGACATTATATTATTCGTACTGTATAATTTATAACACGGTTAAAACTCACTTGGGAACTTTTGGTGTAGGCACCGTCCAGTTTCAGACCCGTCGGGGGTCCTTCTTCAGGCTGAGTGGTTGCTGGCTTTATTCGCATCAAGTCGGGACGGTCACTCCATGTCACACTGAAGAAGGACCCCAAACAGGTCTGAAACTGGTCGGTGCTTACGAAAGCTCCCACGTGAGTTTTAGCAGAGTTATAAATTAGGAATTTAAATTGTTTTTTTTCCGTTCCTATGAATATAATAACATTCAATAAGAGATTAACTGGTGCGACATTAAAAATTGTCAAGCGCAGATATTCCTTTTCATATCGGAATCAGTGCGGCTGTTTGTTCCCTGTCACTCGCACTGCGCCTTTCTTTCGATGTTATTGGAAAAGCGTTTTATATTAAAAGGGCGTAAAATATTCTTATTTATACTTCTGGAATAAACTCCGAAACTACTCAACAAATCTTGTTGAAATTGTAAAAAAAAGTTGTTAACTTTATAACTTGAGAGTTAAAAAGCATAGTATTTATTATCGAAATGAAATGTTTGTAGTAAGAAACATAGTCTATGTTAGTGATAAATTACCTTTCTAATGATGTAATAATTTTTAAATCGGCCTATAGTAGTTTTTACGTGAATCAAATACATACAAAAATTTAAAAATACCTTTTATCTTTATAACTAGCTGTTCCCATGCGGCTTCGTCCGCAGGTAATTATAAAAACTTCATATTATCTTTTACATTTGTCAATTTATTAATTGCAAATGTCAAAATGACACGACATGTGACAATTCATGCTAATCTTGCATCCTTGATGTTGGCAGCAACTTATGGTCTCTTTCTCACATTAGGATTTTTATCCAATTTATTTACCAACTAAGTTCAATAGCGTGAAAATATATAGCCTAAAGCGTGAAGTAAGTGTAGGGCTAATTATTAAAAAAATAGTTCAAAAATATGCTGTAATTTGACGTCTTAGGCAACAAAGAAGAGTGCGTTTACGCTTTATTATAATAGTATAGATATATAATAGTATAGATATATAATAGTATAGATATAGATATTAGTTAGTATAGATTAATACGAACCCGTGCAAAATTAAGGTGCGTTGTTAAAATAATTAAAAGATTCTACATATTTTTTTTAAAAAAGTATGGTTGTAGAAGTAGTTTTGTATTGTAGCAAAAATATATTATACAAACAAGTATTTAGAAACGTGGTCGGAAGCAAAGGAAATGAAGTTGGGGTCTATACAGCGCTTCATATTTCCGACAGGAGATATTATATGACAAGGAAATTGTTTATTCGACATATTTGGACCCAATCTTAGATGAGTAATATTTTCAAAATACTTTAACTAACCTCCGTCAGAAATTAAACCTTTATCATCAACAACCTTTCACTGCGACTCCGTCCGCGTGAAATTAAAAAATAATATAAAACATAGCCTATGTTGATCACTGATAACGTAGCTTTTTAATGGTGTAAAAATTTTTGAATTCGGCCCACTAGTTTTTGATTTATTATTACAATTAAACAAAGTTTTCCTCTTTATAATATTACTATAGATAAAAATTGTCGTCTAAAATAGGACATTCTGTTTTTACCTATGTATTTATACATATTTACTTATGTTCAAAAATAAGTAAATAAGAGTATGATAAAGTATAAGTATGAAACTACCGTGAACCGTATTACGGGGTCTTGGGAAAGCATTAATTTATTCATTGAAAAAATAGCTCAAATTATCCTTATATAATTATGTTATGTAACGCCGAGCAACCCCCCTCCTCGCAGCCGTATGAGCCCCGCAAGCGTCCGTTATCGCCGACAATGATTGTAGCGACAGGCGTAATTGCCTGCGCTCGGCAAAACACGCCAAATTACCTACATTACCGTAGATGCCGCGCGAGTCATTATCGTATATACCTACGCCAGTTAAGTTAATATTCCGTATAATCTTATAACATGTACATTAAAGGCATTAATCTTTTAAATAAATACAGAGCAAAAATCAACTTACAAATCTTACTAATGTTATAAATGCGAAAGTTTAAATGGATGGATGTTTGTTGAAGGTTGTAAATTAAGCTGCTGAAAGAATCTCGATGAATTGAAATGTAGAACATAGTCTGGAAGAACATAAAGACTACTTATTAATTTTTTTAAAATTCCAGCGGACGGAGTCTCCGGTGACAGCTAGTAAATGATAAATCTTTTATCTGTCATTTCAAGATATTCATCCATTCGGTATTCATTTTAAACTATCATCGTATAGTTTTGTAATAGGGATACATGATATCGCTTCCTGTTTAAGAAAAGCATGTACAATATTTTGCCATCACTCTCATTTATTTCGAATAAAACAGAGATAATAAGAGTTTTAGAAATGAAAATGGATAGATTATATGATCTATTCTTAGCGTAGCTGTATGTCAATAATTCAACGTCAATCAAAGGTTTTACACCCTGTATATGTCTGTAGGTATACATTAACAGAGTCGTGGTACAGGGTGTTATCGCTTCGCTTGAGCACGACCGAGCCTGAACTGCGTTAGATAGAAAGCCTCCCTCATCCGAACCCTCTTGCATACATAATGAACCCAGTTTAGAACATAACTCATATTAAGATGTTTTTATAAAATATCTTACTTGTTACAGCGAATTATTTTCATAGATGCGACATTCAGATAGTTTTTTATAATTTTTAGTATCAATGTCAAATCGCAGATCTTTTGTTTCTTAACTAACCTTGTTTTTGTAACTTTAAAATAAACCACAATAAATAAAAAAAATATTTATTACTTCAAAATCTTACATCATACTTTATACTAATATTATAAATGTAAAAGTTTAGATGGATGGATGGATGGATGTTTGTTGGTTTGTAGCCAAAACGGCTGAGCGGATTTCGCTTTGGTATAGAAGTAGAGGATAGTCTGGAAAAAAACATAGGCTATTCAATTTTGTGTTTTTAAATTCCACGCAAACGGAGTTGCGGGCGAAAGCTAGTATTATATAAAAATACGTTGGTGTTGGGAAGAACTTTTAAGTAAAAATAATTACTTCTGTGAGAATGTTCGTTGTTCTTGCATAACAGACATTACATTTTAAATTTACCTAGCAACAAAGTAACTTTTCTTTTTTTCATTTGTGTGTTTTATTGTATTGTATGTTTGTGTGTGTGTGTGTTAGGGTATAAGTGCGAGTGTGTGCGTTACATACTAAGCATTAATTTGTTACAACAAAACAATATAAAAGAATTATTAGTCATTTAATTTCCAGTATCCATTAGGCATGAGAGGATAATGTCCATAACTTTTCCAGATCCGTCTGAAAAATATATCAAAGGATCCTTTGAAAATACGCGACACGGATTTTCCATTTCGTCGACTCTAACAATTTTCAGTCACGGAATATTTAATAGAACGTAATCCATTGTGAATTCCGTCACTATAAATCCATGACAAGTCGTTTCATTATTATCTTTGGGAAAAGTATTAAGTATTAAGTAAAAGTATTAATTAAGTATTCGTGTTTTTTGCGTTTATTTAATACTAATTGTTAGTTCGACTTCGTCCGCGTCAAGTTAAAAAAATAATACCTATGTTACACATTGAAAACGTATGTTTTGAATAGTTAATTTTTTTTAATCGGCCCAGTTGTTTTTTTGTTATTTAAATATATAAATTAGTATAGATATAGATGAAAGGAAAAATAATACATTTATTTATATCAATAAAATAACGTACAAGAATATTTAAAATCTTTTTTGCAAGGATAGCCTATAATTGTCGGGTACCTTTTCTTTGTGTATTCAAACTATGGATATACCAAGTAACGTAATACTCAAGTAACACGAGTTCTTTTTATTAAAAAAATCATTTTTATAGCTTCTTACGCACGTCTGAAATGCGTAAACATCAAAGGCCCAGCCTCGAGCTATAAATAATTTCTCCTCCTAGAGAGCAATGACCTCACAGCGCGTGATAAATTCTGGGAAGAGTATTGACATAAAATTCTAATATTCCCCTTTTATTAGACGTTGCTTGCTTTTAATTTTTTTTTGTTACAAATTAATTTATATCAAAAACAGAAATTTGTTAAGCAGCTTTTAAATAAACCGTGTTAAAGCTCTCTCTCTCTCTCTTCTATTCCTATGTCCCCAAAGTGGGGCAGAAGGCGTCCACAGTACGCCGCCAGCTCGCTCTGTCTTGGTGTTAAAGCAAAAGGTTGAAATATTTTTATCATGTACTTTACTTTTCTTTGTAACTAGTAGTGGAATTTACTACAGTTAGCTTAGATTTGGTAAGTAAAGAGGCAGATTTTCGTACGAACCACTATAAAATGCATGTGTAAAATGAATAATCGAAATATACACTTTAAAATAAACAAACCGAGTTATCAAACATAAACAATGAGAGTAATTAGAAAATATTGACAAAGGCCCAAAGTTATAGAGAACAAACTCGAATTTACAAACAAACCTCCAAAAGTTTCACCCACAAGCTATCCTGCGGGATGAAAGATGATTTTCAATGGACCGTATCGTAATTTATGCAAATACCTACATTTACATAAAATAATTAATATGTTATACTTCATAATTACAAAATATGTCACAACCTGGGTAATAATATTTTAGTATACAAGGTATCAAAAATATTTTGTATTAAAAATGTAAATTAATTTTACAAGGTAATGAAATACGCGTTATAATTTTTTTTTAAATGATCTTCCACAGTAATGTTACTTTATGGTTATAATAACAATTTTAGTTCAATTTCAAGTTTAAATTCAACAATCCTTTAACTTCGTTCGTTTAACCAATTATTTTTTAAATCTTAATTTATTATTGATAAAATAATTCAATGTAGGCGTAGTAACTTAGGCGTTAAGAAGGAGTAAAAGAAAGGAATTTAAATAATTCACAGAGCTCATTAAAATTCCGAGAGCTACGCAACATCCATCATATACTTCAGTCATTTCCATCCTTAATGAATCTTAGACTGAGTCGAGATATATTTTAATTAAAATACTTGAAAAAGTCATGTAACATTTGTACCAGACGAAAAGGATAGCCTTTTAACCTTCCTATTTCTGTAGTGGAAATCCACGGAATAATTAATAGAAATCGGTTTCGAATAATCCTCGTTTTGAAAATAGAGAAATGAAATAAACTAGTTGCTTGCAATTACAAGTTCATATTTTCAACACTCACTTATAATATTACTCTGTTAAAGTCGGAATATAATAAAAGACTGTTGAATAGCAATTGAATACGAAGAACTTTCTAGATCGGATCGAGGGGTAATTGGCTTTGAAAGGAGCCGGTTGATTGGCTTGCGGCCAATCACTAGTGATTGCATTCAGACACAATTCCTCTATCAACAAGAATTTAGTTAAAAAATACACTTGATGGTTTTTAACTCTGCGTCTCGAACTGTAAACATCATCTAACCACTTTAGTAGTAATCTTAGTATCATATACAAGTGAAATAAAAAAAATATAGGTATCACATTTCATTTCAATAAACAATTTCGCTCATACAATTGTTTTATGAACGGGATAAGAAAATATCAACAATATTTTTCATTACTCCGTGTAAGTGAACGTACTTGAGACGATAAGCCTCTTACGAGAAAGGCGGAAGATGGCTTATTTATTCTATTATTACTCAACGAGGTAACATTATAATATTTTTCTTGTATTGGAAATGAGGGGTATCATAAAGGTGCGTACTACGACGTTACATGGTGTAATGTAACATGTTACACGACCAGCTCGTAACGAGCTGCACAAGGTGTAATTATAACATCGACAATGTAAGTTTTATCAGGGAAATCTAATGAGGGAAGGTCATACAAGTTTGTATCTCTACCTACAAAAACAAAAGTATCATATCAAAACATTTATCAACCAATAGTGATCTACAAATTTATGTGTATATGTTCTCGTGAGCCGCAAACTAAGAGGTTGGTTTTGAAGCAATTAATTTCCCCCATTCCGTAGGGTCCCGTGTACCTTCCATTATTAACTAATTTATAAATCGCCAAAGTTGTACCTTACCCTAACACCTCGAGTGTCGCAGCTGATGCCTTAAAATACCGCTTTCAAACTTACATAAGCTTTTTAGTAACAGCCTATTATATTTGGAGTAATGTTTTAAAGCGTGCTAGTTTTAGTAAACTGAAATATTATTACATGAAAGTAAATAGTTGACAACACGGTATTTAAACACACGCTTAGTAAAGGAATGTTTTGTATAACTGATACTAAAATTAAATAAAAAAACTTGTAAAGTAACAAGATTTTTATTTAAAGTCTTGTGTTTTTTTTAATAATTACGGCTTACTAGCTTTGTCAGAAACTCCGTCCGACGAATTAAAACAAAACTTGGCAAGTAACCTTGCTTTTAGACTATGTTCTACATATGTGATAAATTTCATCGAGATCCGTTCAGCAGTTTAGGCTACAACTCTAAGTAACATCCATCCATCCAAACATTCGGATTTATAGTAGCACAAAGTATAATTGTGAAAGCTGAAGACATGTGAAGAGAGACGCGTGAACACAACTTTTTTAATCTTTTTATATTTGCAATAAAAAAAATATGATAATTTATTGTAACATCTTCTTTATTCAGGCCTGAAAATGAGTTGCGTAATGTTAGGTACGAGTACTGGCAAACGAGAAGATGTAGTGCCATCAGGACTCTAATGACCTCTCCAGGGGAGTGCGAGTCCTTTGTGAGGGAACGTACGTCGGCGACCCAATTAATTCTTTTTTACTACTTGCAAATTAATTAGTTGGAACATGTTTTGTGAAATAAAATAGTTGTACTGACAAAATGCGAGCTAGAAATAAATCTAACATCTAATTAAAGCGCCAACAGCCTAATGGTTACGGACTACCGATCTTAAGGTGGAGGGTTCAAATCCTATTGGATTACTATCGTAAACCATATCCTAGCACCAACATAAAGGTTAGTTGAAATGGTTAAAGGAAATATTAGTAAATTAACAAAAATCTACTAATATTTTTGTACAAAAAGAATTCGTCATTCTAATACGAGTATTTACTATTATAAAAATTATTAATTAATCATATTAGTTATTGTTCTACATTTTTTTTTTTTCAATTATGTAAAACTAGGTAACCCTAAATATTCTTCCTTCCTCTCTCCCTATAACGACATATTTATCTCTATGCGTATATAGCTAACAGTTAGATTTACATTTGTATCCTTTATACAGTTACATACATAGTATATGTATCGAGAATCCAGCCCGATGAGCCGCGTGAACAATTTAGGCCGGATGAAACTCGCACGCCGCGCCGCGATGTTGAGCTCCGCTTTGGAAACCCGATGACGAGCTGAGCGTCGGAATTTAATTAACTCACGCGGAATAAAGCGCCGATAAATTCACTGATACTACATCACATTAAACTAACGACCTGTGAAGATATTTCTTTTTAATGTAATGCCAAAAATGTTGAGTTTTACTAGTATTATATTTTCACAGCTTAACACTTAGGTGAGGACTACCGTATAAGCCAGGTCGAAAAATTTATAAACATTATATTAAAATTCATCCATTGAAATGTCCTATATCACAAACCTACTGTGTGGTCACCCTTAGCGCTTAATTAAAAACTTTTATGGCATTTATTATTTTAACAGTAACCTTCCCTTTATCATTGAATAAAAAGAACACTGAAAATATCAATATAACATTTTTATCTAAATATGAATAGATTTAAAGTTACGTTTAACGTACAATATGTTACTTTATGCCGTAGTAAACAGATTCTGTATCCAGTATTGGATAGATGGGATTCCATACGGCCGCAGCGGGGAATTTAATAAACATCGAGCCGCGCTTCCCCGATATTGGTTCAGATTATTCCTGTCTGCGCTACACCGCGAACATCGATAAATCGTTGAAGTTTCTTCTTTATAAATCTATATAAACTAGCTTCCCGTCTCCCTGAGAACATTACTACTTAGTGTATAAGAGCTTTTGATCTCTAGGAAAATATCGTGTAATGTTTTTTGTTTTTGTTTTCAGTATTATTTTAGTCATCTAATAGTCTTATGCAGACTGTGACTGGTTAGACATGTATAGATGAGCATTACATACTGTGCTGACCTATCGTAGGGACAAGGGCAAGTTGATGATGAAGTAATAGCCTTATGTAATAACTAGCTTTTGCCCGCGACTGCGTCCGCGTGGAATAAATAAATCCATTCAGCCGTTTAAGCTACAAACTGTAACAATCATCCATCCATCTAAACTTTCGAAATTACAATATTAGTACGATTTAGATGTATTACAATTTGAAGTAAGTAATTCGTGCCTAAATTACAAATTATGTCACGTAAGGGAATTTCAAATAAGCCTTCATTTTACCAAAAACATCCATCTTTCCCGAGTGCGTTGAACTCTTAAGTAATCTTCTAAATTCGGAAAGCGCCGACGTAAATTGAAAAAGTTAAATAACTTAACATCTCGTTTACAACACCATCTTTGTTTTTGTACACCTGTCCATAGATACTATTTGTGTTTGATAAATTAAATTTTAGATTAAACTAAAGTTTGTTCAAAAAGAAAATATACCAATAAGAGAAACTAACAATAAAATTTTAACCTTACATAGTCGACTATTGCGACTTTATACAGCTGCGATTATAAGTACCTTTTATTGCTATGTTTTCTTTCGTTGTTGTTAACTGTGTTAATTTTTCTTTTCTAACGAACAAACGAATCAAGCAAAATAATTATATCCGATTTATCTGTACCGTAAAGTTATATTTTGTATAATTTCATATTGATAACGCGTGATTTTCAAAACGATCGCTTTTAACGCAAAAGTCGCACTACGCAGCTTATAAATAATACATATGACCCAGTTAATACGTAGCTATTTATACACAAAGCCTTTCGCACGGTGAAGTTGAAATAGGAAGGGTCCGTGCTTAGAAATAAATGCATGGGGCCGGGAAATAATGGAACGATCGAGCGCCGCTGATAAGGGACGGCTACAGAACAAATGTTCTACATTAAATAGATTCCTTCGAATACTTTCCTGTTTTTCCCCAGTTTTAAAAAAGTAATCTCTGTTATTCTTCGTACCTGCCCGCGGACGCATAACTCACGGAATTACACAGAAAAAAAAACAATCTCATTTAATTTTTACACGTATTTTAAGTGGATACTGAACTTTATGTTTTAACTGATAGGAACAACATTAATTTGTCTTTTTTATGTAAATTTACTGTTGGAAATATGCTCTAAAGAACTCTCCGCATGTACAAATAACGATTTTAAATGTCGCAGTTAGTAAGTAAAAAATATATTATTTGTATCTGTTTGTGTTACAAAAAAAGCTTTATAAAAGACTTAAATGTGGCTAACAAAAAACTTAAGTACATTAGAGTTACTGATGAATTTTATTTTATATTTAAAAATAGAACCAGACCGAATATAGACGAGTTCAGTTTAAACAGATCAATAGACAGTAACGAGATTAATTGCTACGCCAGCCGTAGCACCGGTCAGGACGAGCGTAGCACTGCTACAAATGAATTTGTATTCCAAATAGTGACCGATACAGAATGCAATAATTTACTCCATTTTTTTTATATATATTTAATGTTTATTATTATAAAAACCAAACCAATGACTGGATTAGGTATAACACTGCTATTTATGTAAAACAATTACAATAATAAAAATTATCTAGTTCAGTTTGAAAGTCACGCAAAAACATATAATTTTATGTTGCTTTGGTAATGTATTATAATACTTCAGTGGTTACTAAACGATATTGTAACATTAAATTTCATTTTTATGCATATTTTCTGCGCTGCAATCTCATAATGTATTTCAATACGGCATCACCAGCACTTTGCATGCAAATGCGAGTCGCGTGCGAGATTCAGAGCTGATAGTGACGACAGAGAAAAATTGTAACCTCGCAAACGCAGCTCTAGGTGATGTACATTTATCATGATAATCGAGAAATTTTTCATCACGACAGTTTACTATGAAAGTGTAAGCTTTTAACCTAATCGATTTTGAAACCTAAAATTCAAATATAACGATTATTGTTTGCTAGTATTAGTAATTAATTATAAAACTAAGAAGCCTAACTTCTTTGCTGCATTATCGTCGAAGTAAAGTCGTTGGTTGAGGGAAAATGCAAATAGAATGAATTACATAGATCAGTGAAAACAATTTCATTAATTTTCAATTTTTTATAAACTTGCCAACAATTAAACCGTATGTAGCAGCACTACAAAATTGCTTTATAGGATTTAAATCAGGCTCTATATTGTATTGGCTTCCGAACAGATTGGATTCCGGCGAGCGGTTGCGCAGTAAATTTAATAATAGTGCCATCTCCCTCGCACGATATTGCTTTCGATTACGCCGTTTATTGTTCACTAAAACCGCACATAAACTAAGCGAAACTATAATAAAGACTGGCTTTTCAATTAAGATTGTAATTATTAACTGAATTTTAACATAAATTACCTTAACATATAGTGAATGGGATTTTAGCACAATGTAATAATTGTGTAAAACAGCAAAAAAGCTACAATTTCCTTAAAACCTCTAATGCTTTATTTACCTCTTATCTTACAACTAGTCTGTTTCCTTTTGTCTGTAAACTTATACGAAGCAAAAAGTTTTGCAATGGGTTCTGTTGACGCGAAGTTCGTGCGGCACTCCCTAGAGTGTAATGTAGTTGCAAATAGAGGTAGTTACGTGGAATTTATGAAATCTGCACATTTTTATCGCTTTAACAAAAGTTATAATAAAGATCTAACTTCAAATAAAATAATTAACACAAAAAATGTTTAAAAAGAAATAACTAAGTAAGTAAATCTGGAAATAGTTAAATGTATACATTTTAAGTAATAAGAAAAAATCAGGGAATATAAAAATACATTGATATAAAATTTTCATCATAATAACGCGGAAAAACTTTAAGTTTTATTTTGTTATGAAATATTACAAATGTAACATATCGTTTTCGAAACTGCGTTTACAAAACTAAGTGAAAAACTTTCCAGACACAAACACAGTATATTTCATTTCCACGCAGCGAGATTATACTGTTGAAAATGTTCACGTGAAATACTTCAAATGCGAAAAGGAAACTAACAAAGTTTGTATCACTAGCGCATTTTAATCAAAACATTTCAGCATGAAATAAGTTGCAAATAATAGTTACAGCTTTTCTTATGAAGCTGGACTTTAGTTACCTATTACCAAAAAGGTTAACAAATAAATAAGTATGGACAACTCACTTGAATAATTTTAACATAGTCTCTCTAGCGCTACCTGGTGTCGATAGTCAAAATCACAAACACATAATTCAAACACTGAGAAGCGTCACGTGTATTTGACATTAAGATATCGCCATAAAAAGAAGTTACCGGTGAAAAAATGTCGTTCCCTATATCTAGTCTACACATTTCTTAAATATTACATTACATTTCCATTTACATTTACCTATGCATATTACATTTCGTTTTTATCATGAACTAAAGCGAGTTTGATGTAAAGAAAACATTATAAATAATTATATAATTTAACGAAAACATTAAAATTTAATTTTCAAATAATTTCTCAGAAAGTTGAAGATAAGTGAACGTCGACACAGCTTGGCGTGCGCTGCAGCGTCGGGAATGTAATCACCCGCCATCTTAGGCATTTTCAGGCTTCGCAAAGATGCATTTCACTTTGGTGAACATCTTTAGTGAAGCTATTATCATTTTCTGTAATTTTCAAGATTTACCTTTAAATGTTTAATAAATTTTATTCTACTGACATTTACAAAAAGACAAGCATGTAACGTCTTTTTCAAGTATAGGAAAAATTAACAGTGATCCTAATGGATCTTTTATTATGTAACTACAAGCTTTCGCCTGAGACTCCGTCAACGTCGATTTAAAAAAAAAAAACAAAAGAGAGTAGCCTTAGTGTTCTTCCATACTATGCTCTACATCTGTGCTAAATTTCATCAAGATCCGTTCAAGAGATGCGGCAAATTCTAACAAAGCATCCATCCATCTAAATTTTCCGCATTTATAATAATAGTAAGATAGTACCTATCCATGTCTGGGCTTATATGCACTTCAAACTTCGTGGCACATTATAAACACAGAGGCGGCAGCCAATGCAAATAATCGCCCCTTCAGACGCTTGCTTAGGATCCTTTATTACTTTGCCGTAAGTCAATGCCCTCTGGGCAAGTAGACTTGCGTAAGTAAAGACATTGTTCTTGTAAATTAAAAATCACTCTATAATATAAATTTCAATTACATCCGAACCTATTTCAAATGACAGTCGAAACTTTTATAAGTGAGATGAAATTGACCAAACATAAAATAGAACGTAGACTATACCCTCAATCTTAACGCAACGATACGATAGAAACCATTCGAGCTTCTCGAAGCAATATAACTTTTAACACCCACCCCTACGAAGAATGAAACGGCTTTTCCATTTTATAACCTAAGAACGAGCCAAACTATCTGAAATATATAAATTTAAAAACATAGGAAAGATTTAATGGTTTCCCTATTCGAAATGAACTCTTGATAGATATAAATTTATGCATATTTGCGTTCTTTCTTAAAAATATTATCTAAACTGTTATTTGGCTAAAAGGAAAACTTGACAACGGTAAACATAACTCTAAACTGAAAGGTTCAAAAAATGTTATATTATAATTTTCACTATTAACAGAACGTTTTGAACATAGTTATCCTAAACAAATTGTAATGGCACAAAATGTAAGAGATACGAATAATTCAGATGGCGTTTATCAATAATTAAAAAGCAAACACGACGGGCAACAGTCTGAACACAATAAAGCGACACAAATAGGAAATTAAATTCAGTTGGCAAAGGGAATCTGAAGCAATATCGGTTATATCGAAGACTTACTGGAACCAGCTATAACATTTAACGACGACAAGTTCCTTGTTAAATGTTACCCTACGTGATTCTTAAACTTTTATAAATTTTGATCCCTTTAGGATGTACGATTTCTCAGTTGTCCAGTAACTTCACACCATTGTTGACGAGTAAACGTGAAAACAAATCCGTACTTCAAAGACTTCAAATAAATGGGTTGCGAGCGAAAGGTTGAGAAACACTGTCTACGTCTAATCCGTAAAATAAATGCTCACCTCGACCATAAAATCACTTTATAGTGACATATATTTTTACAACTAAAAAGATTTTATGTCTACTTAAAATTGAAAAAAGTACAATTCGTTTGACTAAACTATCACACGACTGTCTAGTCTCGCTTTGATTCCTACGAGCTTATATGGTGCGCACACTACTCGATTTTAGTGCAATTAAACAGTTAAATTGGCTGCCAAACAATCGACAATCGCACAATTGTAAGATAGTTTAGTCTAAGGTGTGAGCCCGCTATACTCGTAAGAGTCTATCAAAATTATTTCACACCCATTACAACAACGTTACAACACACCCATCTTAACATTTGCATATAACTTTTTATTATTTCAGAATAAAAAAAAATCGTGTAGTTTTCTCAGCATAACCTCACATTCATGTAACAATCTCTATTTATTCAATATTTACATTAAAAAATCTTACGTTTCATACAATGACATTAAGCATTGAGACACACATATATAACATGTTACGTCTAAGTACATTAAGTGAAGCTGCAGAACTGCATTTCATATGCTTATCTCGAGCATTTCCCGTTTCCAGGTAATAACTAATGCATTAGCTGTCTGAATACAGATGGCGCCACAGTCACAACTATCCCAAAGCGAGAAATGCTTTCTAACTAAATTGAGTTACAGTTAATTTTAGGTTATATTGCAAATATAATTTTCTATTTAGTAAACAAAGCAAATATTTTAAGTACAATTAATAATAAGTTAATAACTTAAATGTTGTATATAACAGCTCTATTTTTAATTATTATTTACGATTCTAGATAACCTTTTCTATATCTTCAATAATCCCCATTTATTCCTTGTCTGTTACGACATTTAAAATCTATTAAAAAAAAATTAAACAAGAAATGGGAGCAAAAGAATTCTCAAAATCGGTCCACTAACGGCGGATTTATGCCGTAACCGTAACACACATAAAAACATAAACGAATTGAGTACCTCCATCTTTTGGGAAGTCGGTCAAAAATGCAATTCTCTTTTGTAGTTACAAAGTGGAAAATAAATACTCGTTTACTTGACAAAGGGAACAAATGGGAGAAACAATTAAGTCATTAAATCACTTGATGTCATTGTGCGCGGCCATTGTCGTGGCATTAACAAATTGAACCCGGTAGAGCACTCATTAAGCTACGATTTCACTGCTTACTACTTACTTTTGAACGCTTTTTCATACAGACTTACTCGACATTTCTTTTCAACGTTCAATAAATAAAAACTTGAAAAGTGTTAAAGCAAAATCCAGTTTAATTTAATATTCCATTTAACATGCTTTATTTTATTTTATTGGTTTCTTACACAATAATTCGTCAAAAGTGACATTTTTTGACATTTTCAGGATAATTAAAACCCAGGATTCCATTTTATAGATGTTATGAGAAGGGATGAACACACTAACAAGGAGAACGTTAGTTATGAGTGTGGTACACCGATAGAGGTAGACCTAGAAAGATGATGATCAAGAAAGGAGTGATAACTGACATGAATGATAGAGTTATGTTGAGGATAAAAATGTGCGCTGACCCTACGGGAGTAGGATAATGAGGAATATGATGATGGTAAACCCAAGATTAACAAATAACATTATAGCGACAAAAAATATATAGATATATCTTGGTGTTTACGTAATCCGAAGTGATACTATCACTAGCAGGAACAGAATACACTTTACACTCTTTCCGTGGATTTTGAAACTGATACGATACGATTTACTCGCTCTTGGGACTCGGATACCTTTGTTGATCGTACTGCTTAGCATAACAAAGGATTCATTGTTGTTTATTTATGCCGGCACAATCTCTTCTATGCGGGATAGCGCAGATATTGGATGTACGTGACCATCTTTATTCATTATACAGCTATTACATGTAGTAAACTTTTAGTGAATAAATACCGCAGAATTCATTCATTTGTCTAAACTATCGCATAACTATTTAGTCGCGCTTTGATTCTTATAAACTCATATAGAAGTGCGCACACTACTTGATTTTTAGTTAATTTAACCGTTGAATTGGCTGCGAAACAATCGACAATCGCACAACAGTTGTGCGATAGTTTCGTTAAATGTGAGCGCCAGCTTTAAGACTAAGGAAAATGATATTATTAGTATAACATGTAATAAACATTTAAAATATATTAAACACTAACTTTTGCCCGCGACTCCGTTCGCGTGGAATTAAAAAAGACAAAAGTGAGTAACCTATGTGTTCTTCCAGACTATCCTCTACATCTATACCAAATTTCATCAAAATCCGTTTAGCCGTTTAAGCTACAAACTCTAACAAACAACCATCCATCCATCCATCTAAACTTTCGCATTTATAATATTAGTATGATGGTTTTTCTTGTTGTCTTTGAGAAGAGAAGAGAGGAGAAATTTATCATTAAAGAAACACCCTTTATCTATTTATAAATTAATTCACGACCTTTTGTTAGTGAATGTAAACATACTTGTATTCTGATGTAATTTAAAAATATTAATATAAAAAATTTATGTCTCCGGTGAATACATCATAGAAAACCGAAAAAGTTATTACAGAAGGAAGAGCGTCGCTGGAAATTACAGTCTGTGGCACAAAGAATACGGGCAACGTCACAGACGACCATTTTTAATTATGCAAGACTTTGCTCTTATATTTCGCTTTTTAGCTTTTTAAAATGTCTACAAAAATGTTCTTTATTTCACAAGGCCGGTTTCAAAGAAAATCAAATGTTTCACAAGACAGAAAAGCCTCAGACTTAAGAACGAAAAAAACTCTTGATAGTATTAACCTTTGTTACGGTAACTCTTTTTAATTAAGGCAAGAGAGAGAGAGAGAGAGAGAGAGTTTATCGACAGTGACAGTAATTAATAGTTTTCAATTTGGTGCCTTATAAGAGATTCGATAACCGTACCGTTTATTCATAAAATAGTAATAATCAAGGTAGTTGCCTAAAGGACTTATTGATTTACTGACCTTAAAAGGTTTGTAAAAAATGTTTCTACGGTAATAAACAAAAACTTTTCGCTTTGATGACACTAAACTATCAACTGTTACATTTACCTTATTTAGTTCAAAAGTGTAAGGCACTAAAACAAAACTAATTTAAACTCAAAAGGCAACAAAAACAAGCAAACAACAAAAGATAAAATAATGGTAATTTTTCTTAACGTTTTTCAATGTATTACCAACTACGTTTAAGTAACATCAGATGCAAACATTCCGCTCCCAGTAATTATAAAGTTTGTTCCACGAGTGAGGCAATCTCGGGAGCTAATTCAATATACTCATAGAGCGAGGCAAATTCATTTAACATCGGCGTCGACGTACGCTACTTTACCTTATTATTGCCTAGCGGTAGTTATTAAGCTGTTCCAACAACTTTGTTTCGGTAATACTGTTCTTTGATTAATTGTTTGTTTTACGCTTCATTTGTTTTACTCGAACACTGTTTGAAATTAGAGAATTATTACGTGACCCACATGAACCCCGGTACATCTTACTTCTTACTAATATTATAAATGCGAAAGTTTAGATGGATGGATGGATGTTTGTTAGAGTTTGTAGCTTAAACGGCTGGATAGATTTTGATGAAATTTGGTATATATGTAGATGGTAGTCTGGAAGAACACTTAATTCCACGCGGACAGAGTCGCGGGCGAAAGCTAGTTTTAAAAGCTCAATGTTTAATTTTTTAACAATAGATTGATACCAATCGAGCCTGTTCTTTTGCCTTCTATAATTCAATAATTTAATTCTCAGTGTAAAATAATGCAGTATTAGAAAAAACTGGATGTTTTTTTCTAAAGTCTGATAGATACTTTAAAGGGGTAGATCGTAGCGCACATTACTCACAATATACGATCACTGTACATTCAGTTTATCTAGAACATACGTCTTTCTCAATGCAAATGACTCTCGCGTTCATCCGCCCGGGACCTTATACCTAGTCTAATGGGCACTTAAGTTACACTTTTATCTTTATTACGATGTTTTCTTTGTTTGGAGTAAAATTTTGCATGGTTTGCGAGACTTTTTAAGGCAATAACAGAGGCATTTTATCATAAATAGTTAAAAGTAGTTTTAACGTTTGCCATTTGGTTTGAAGAATGCTACTCCGAATAACCAGCCGCAATTTTGTTGGTAAAATCATGACAATAATATTTTTTATCTTTTTAGCAGAATTGTAATTGTAATAAATATTTTATATTTTGTTCTAGTTGTGGAGATCAACGAAGCGGAATACTCGGTGTTTGTTTCGAAGTGGTCGGAATGCACCACCAATACCGAGGAACACGACAGAGCCATTGAGAGGTTTGATTATTTAATTATAAAAATAGATCGCTATTATTTAACTAATAATAGTTTAACTTATTAGCATAATTGGTATGGTATGATTGTTACATTGTTTTCTAATAATTTGCAGATACAATACAAGAGTGGAAGAAGACTCTCTAGTGCACACGCCTAGGCTCGGACTTCAACGACGTCAAGTGCAATGCCGTAGGAAGGACGGACAATTTGTAGAACCCATGTAAGTCAGGAACCACAAAGGTTTTAAAATATTATGTCCAGAATACTTTTCATTTTGTTTTAAAATTTGACTGAGATTCCATATTGATCCTTTTTGTAGGTATTGCGGTAACGCGATATCCCACATCGGCACAACCCGAGTATGCGTGATGCGTGAAGATTGCTCGCTAGCCGAGTGGCTGCCGTGGCGGCCCCGGGCCGACGGCGCGCTGGTCCGCACCAGAAGACTGCGGCGACTTGCACAAGGTCACTTGAATACCACGGCTTATACTTTTCGCATTTCTCACTCTTTAGATAAAAAAGCAAGGTTGCTTATTTCATTTTTTATACCCGAATAATATCGAGTTATGCTAATTATACTTGAAATACACATTTCTAGGCGGTGGCAAAGAATGTGAGGTGGTGGAAGAAGTACGTCCAGCGGCTCTCGAGGCTAGCGCGCACTGGACGCCCGGACCCTGGGGTCGTTGCCGTGTCGCTGTCGCGCAGCCCGCTACTCCACCGCCAAGTAAGTAACCCCATATATTATATCCAGAAAAGATAACATAAATAAATAGCATATTACACGGTTTGGTTCTCGTCTCTAACTAGCTGATGATGACGACGACGCTGAAGACAATGATGAACTATACGATGAGGATGAAGAAGCCGATGAGATGGACCGCGCAGGGACAGGCGACGCAAGCTGCGGGGGTGGCGTGCAGCGACGTGACGTAAGCTGTGTGCGGGCGGACGGCCGGGCACTACATCCAGCGCAATGCGCGCACGCCCCCATGCCCACGCTCGTACAGCCTTGCGAGGTATGTGCAATATGTTGTTATCTCATAATTTATGTTGGCTTATCAAGTTTATTTAATAAACATTTATTTTAGGTACCATGCCCCCGTGACTGTGAGGTAGGAGAGTGGGGAGAATGGGGCGCATGCCAACCTATCGATGGATGTCCACTTTACCCCGTGCAGGAACTGACAGCAACTGGTTGGTACTAATTTTTGAAATCAGTATTTGATATGAGCTATCGTGTATTTGAACTCTGTTCCATGTCAATGCAACGACCCAGGATATAGCGTGCGTCGTCGTCGTGTGACGTCAGCAGAGTCCGGCGGCGGTGCAAACTGCCCGCCTTTAGAGGAGAAGCGGACGTGCACGATGCCTCGCTGCGCGTCCTGGAAGGCGCTTCCATGGGGACCCTGCGTACTCAGCCAGCCGCACTCCACTTGCGGGCCTGGGAGGCGCATGCGTGAGCTTAGATGTCTGGGCCATGATGGAGTAAGTACAAAGAAATATCAGCGGTCATGTTTATAGAGAGGATCTTGAGAAAATTAAAAGATGCCTCATTTTTCTGACGTTTTTAAAGCAGTTAATAGAAAATTGCTTACTCATTGATAGCATTTAAAAATAAGTTATCTTCGCAGAAAGAAGCGCAACGCGCGTGGTGTAGCGGCAGCAGCACGCCAGCACGGACTGAGCGGTGTCGCATCGCATGCCCCGGCGACTGCGTGGTGTCAGCCTGGTCGGTGTGGTCACCCTGCACGGCGCCTTGCGCCGCCCCCGCACGTCCCAGGCCCACCAGGACACGAACTCGACAGATCATTGCTCATGCATCTCCCAGTAAGTAGTGATTGTGACTTTAGAATTTAGTCAAGACGAGTTTATCATAAGAGCTCACTGGACTTCAACATAAAACTACATGGACTGAATTATCTTACTTTCTACCTCATACGAGTTTATTAATCGCCACGAACTTTACTGAGTAAACTTTCCTCGCAGATGGCTGGCCATGCCCAACCGAGGACCAGCTTATCCAGAACGAAACGTGTAACAACCACGCTTGCGCCACTTACTCCTGGCTCGCAACGCCCTGGGGACCATGCGAAAGACGTCACCAGGATTACATTCCTGTAACCAACTACACTGATTTACAAGTAAGAGAATAATGGTGTCTCTAAATGAACTATTATTATCCAAGAGTATATTTTATTTAACTTCTTTGTAACAGGAGGGCGAACCTTACAATGAAAGTGATGATGAGGAGCCGTGTGTGGAGGAAGGTCAGATCACCAGAAACGTCATGTGTGTCCAGAACAATGCCGACGTCGTCCGCGATTCCTTGTACGGTTTTACAGCATTAAGTACTTTCCGCGGCTTCATTTCTGGCTATTTAATTACTTTATCAAAATATGTAAATGTTAAATAAATGGTGAATTTAATTGTGCTTAAATCAGGTGTTTACCATTACGGCGACCACAATCCCGGCGTGCCTGCACTTTGAGATGTCGCCGGGGCTGCAGGGTTGAAGCGTGGATGCCGTGGTCGCCGTGCCCTAACACTTGTGGTATAATATTTGAAAATGTTATAGTTAAAATACTTATATCATCCATTAGAAGATATACTTTTCTATAAGAGATATTAAAAATAAAGATAGTTATGGGGCTTTAGTTCATTTCATCACAATAAATGTGTCTCAGAGCCAGGCAAGCAAGTCCGCGTGCGAAACGTGCACGGTGGTCCGAACTGCGGCGCAGTACAGGAGGTACGCGACTGCCCAGCGCCGCCATCGTGCCGCGCTCGTGAAGCTGGCTGGATTGCAGGCGAATGGAGTACCTGCCGACTGCCGCCTGGACAGAGATGCGGCCTCGGATTTCGACTTAGAAGTTAGTATTGTTTTACAATAATAGTAACTTTTTAGAAATGTCTTCTCCTAGATTTTTAGTATTATTCCATTCAGATGGACAATGTCAGTAACAATCATTTCATTAAAAGTACTGTCAATATATTCACACACATTTTGAGTTCTCTTACGCCTAGGTATCTGGTGCGGTTCTGATTCACATCGCGTGGAGGCTGGCGCATGCGCTGGTCAGCTGGTGCCGCCCAGCGTTGCCGCCTGTATCGTCACCTGTGACCGCATGGTCCCACTCACCTGTGACGTCATCTGCGAAGATCCATTGAAGTATGTTCCTTGTTGTTGGTACATCCGAACCCTATACCTGTATTTTGACTCGACCATTTTCCTTAAATACTGGAGAAGAAAAATTAATTAAAACCTGTTTCAGATATCTCGATGCATCTGACCCAGATGTTCCAACCTGTGTCTGCAAGACTGTCACTTTGGAGCTTCTTCCTGCTGATTCTGATTGTATTTTGCCACCAGGGTAAGTTTCCTAAGTCACATTTAAATATGCAGTGTTTGTTTATTTCATTTTCATGTTTTTTTCTTAAAATCAGATTGGAGTGTGGAGAAGGAAGAGCTTTAAGAGCCGCTCGCTGCATGGCCAAAGGCCGGGACGTCCCAATGGACGTTTGCAAGAAATATCATCCGCTAACTGGTACGTACAATACAATTAATCCTATTTCTCACTTTTTCTTTTTTATAATAATCTTTTTTTAATTTTTTAATTCCCTCCTTTCCTTATGCTCGGTTCTATTCAAATTCAGCCGAGAAAGATTATGTTTGCAACAATAAGCAATAACAATATTTTAGGTCCGCGCCGCGTCCGCGAGGCTTCCACTGATGGGTTTGCGTACGACGAAGAATTCCCGACGTTGGTCCGCGGCGCGTGTAGCGTGCGGTGCGCGCGGGACTGCGCCACCGGGCCTTGGGCACCTTGGGGCGCTTGCTCAGCTGAGCCCGGCTCACGGGCAGCATTCAGATTCCGAACAAGGTACATGACATTGATAAAACTCATTGGCTACTTGATTCTATTTATATTAAAGCTGCATTTCGCGTCCTTACTAAGTTACCGCAACTTTTAAAAACTTGTAGTGATCGAGGAAAGTAAGCAGAATTGCAGAATAACATCAGTTTCTGACACCGTTCCCAATCATTTGAAATCATCATTTACTGAACAAAATTCTAGCGTTTAAAAAATTTTCTACCAGAGAGGTTATAGAAGAGGGTTCTGCGGGAGGTCGCGAATGCGGCGCAACGCTGCAGCGGGCGACCTGCGTGCTGCCAGAGCCGTCGTGGCGCGTCGGCGAGTGGTCCGTGTGCGCGCCGCAGCAGGCGCTCTGCGGCCGCGCCATCATCAACAGGACCGTCATGTTAGTATGACGATACATAGAATACTATTACACATATCCAAAATTTGCTCATAGTTTTAAAGTCATTCATTCGTAAAAATGTTGGTCCAGTTGTCAAGACTCGAACGGCGTGAAGCTCGAGGACTCCGAATGCGTGGTGGGCGGCGCGGGGCAGCCGGCGGCGCGCGAGGCGACCTGCCGCGCTCCCTGCCCGGCGGACTGCGTCGTCAGCGCCTGGTCTGAGTGGAGTCCTTGTGAACAGGTACACAAGTAGACATTATGATAACAGAGATAGACTACTTTTAAACCAACTAGTAGTATATCCAATAAATTCTATTGGTTTAAAATACCCAAGCATGCAATTTCAGTCGAAATACCTTCATAACAATAACAAAAATATTATTTCGTAGTCTACTCACAATTCACCATCAACCAAACATCAGTACATAAATATAATTAATTTCTTATTTATAGACGAAATGGGGTGGTCGTCGCGACCGAACTCGGGTAGTGCTCCGTCCGGCGGACGAGGGCGGAGCGCCCTGTCCGCACCTAGTGGGCGGCGAGCCCTGTGCGCCGCACACGTACTCCTGGCACGTAGCTCCCTGGGACGACTGCCAACCTTTAGGTGAGATTTTAAAATTGATAGAATGTTCAATGTAGGTACCAGTTTTAATTTCAAACCGCAAATATATAGAGCTATAAAACTAAAGTGAGATATTTATTGACTGTGTTCTCATACAGGTGGTTCCCCGTGCGGCGAAGGTACAAAGAGGCGATCTGTTCGATGCTTGCGTAGTGATGGGGTATTTGTGAACGACTCATATTGTCCTGTAAGTCACACAACATCCTACTGTTGCACTGAGAACCTTTATTTGTAATTGCGATAATGGAGAGGATTGTATTTTGTGTGAATGTTACCAGAATGCGACGGCAACGGAGGCGCGCGAGTCATGGTGCTACGTGCCGTGCGGCGTGGATTGCGAGCTGGGCGAGTGGAGCGCCTGGGACACGGCTGCCTGCGCGTGCGGCGACGCGACCTTCGCACGACACATGCGCCGCACCAGGTAGACACAAGCCACCCTGACACCCTGACACCCTGACAGCTAATAATCAAATTAATGAGGAAAATACTCAAACGCAGTTTGCAGTTTCTCTTATTTTGGAGCATGTTCATGAGCGGTGTTTCTTAAATTATACTCGTAGGTTCACCTGCTTGTTCCTCATTGGCCTACTGCTTCCGTTAAGACGCATATGTACAATTATCTAATTAATTAGACAAAATGTAAAGCAATTTTTAATATGATTATACTTTTACAAATTAAATTGTAAAGCCTTTGTTTTATTCCCACAGACAACGTCTGACGGCTGCGGTCTGGCCGGGGCGCGCGTGTCCGCCGACGGAGCAGCGAGCGCCCTGCCCACGAGAACCCTGTCTACGACTCGTCGCAAGACCTTCCCTCGGCTGCCATGTTCAGGTAGATCGAATTAGTATCTTTACATATTCTATCTTTTCTCTTAGTGAACGCTCCAGTTACCTTTTAAACGGGTATGACGGATGCCGGCATCTATGGGACTAATGGATTCTATAAGGATATGCCAGTGATTCCTTTTGTTAATGTATACGTTGCAGAGGACACTATCTTTGTAACAGTAACTTCAGTAGAGTACACATTTACGTTCTTCAGACGTCGACTGGCGAGGAGGCAGACAACGCGTGCGGCTGGGGCGTGAAGGTGTCGCACGCGCGCTGCGAGCTGGGCGGCGCGGGCGACACCGCGGAGGCATACCTGGAGCCCTGGCGCTGCGCCGCCGCCCTGCCCGGCCGCATTGCCGCCCCGCCGCTGCACTATCAAGTAAGAAGTTTGTCTAGCTTCCCCTGTCCCACTGGGTTGCCTGTAAGAGAAAGCCGCCCCTAAATAAATCTTGTAATAGTTTAGTTTTAATATACTTATTGCAATATTTGTGCAAAAAGTATTAATAAAATAGTAATTTATTTATTTTTATTAAAATTGTCTTGTTTATTATAAAACAAAACTAATTACCTAGTCAAGGAGCAAAAACCGACAATGTGCATACAACGGTCGTAATGTAAACCTTAATTTGTAAGTTAGTTGCTTGTACTTACATGGTTTCACGTATGTAGGAGGACGAGACGTGCGAGGTGGAGTGCGGCTGCAAGGAGTCGGAGCTGGGCCAGCCGGGGCCGTGGGGCGCGTGGGGCCCGTGCCGCGGCGGCTCGCGCTCTCGCACACGCCAGCTGCTCGTGCCGCCCTCCAGACCCTGCAGGACATCATCCAGGTAACATAATACAGAAAGTAAACACCAAACACTGTCAACAAATAATTAATAATCTACTTGACAGAGTCTAATGGGCGTGTAATGTATGTTGAGATCTAGTTATCAGATCGTACTAGACCCGTTAAGTGGACCAGGAGTCCCACTAGTAACACAAGTTGTTTTTCTCCAACGATTTAATTAACGAGTGTACTTAAAGATACGTAACAATCGAGTGGGCGAACTGCACCGGATCCCCCGACGAGATTTCGGACCTGCTGTCTGCAGACCGCGAGGAGAAGCCGCGCCGCGCCTGGATGGACCACTCTACCTACCACGACGGATATATGGGTAATACTTTCGAGCCATGTCTTAATATTAAATTGTTTTTCTAACTACAAAAGTTGTTGTATTAATAAAACAATAATGGATTATAATATTTCGTTTATTGTCTTTTTAATCTATAGATTAATACGGAATTGGAGAGTCTGTATGTAATATTAAAATAAAAATTAATATAAGTTGTATTTTGCAGAGGGGAGCGGGTCTGTGCTGCTGGCGGTGTGGCTGGCGAGCATCGTGCTGCTCTCTTGCGGCACCTACATGTTCTATCGCGGATTAGTCAGGTATCATCCAATTCCTACTATAAGCAGTAGTTTCTAATCTGAGCCACTCTTGGAGACTCGCAGCCCTATGCCTTTAACCAACTTGAATTTTTTGTCGTCTAACCCACTAGTAGTGAAAAGATTGATAATATTAATTAATCTGTGTCGTAAACTAAAACAACATCTATTACACTATTTGATTTGTTTCTGTTCATGAGTACAGTCAGCTATATGAAGATGGTTTCAAAAATATGAATTAACGAATCCGTCGGTAAACTTTCGACTACGAATTCATTCTATTGACGAATATGTGCAAAAATTTTTTTGAAACCAAAGGCCTAAGTTTTTAAAATAGTGTGGTTAACTATTTAAGCAACTGACTGTACATAAATATGTATCTAACTTAAATTTCGTCATCAGATGCATGAAAAGACTGGATTCGAAGAGCATTGCGAAAGTGTAAGCGCAGTATTAAAAATGTGGCTTTCCTCAATCCGCGCCATCGCTGGCTGAACGTCCTCGATACAAATGAAAATGCCAAGGATTTTGTTATTTGAGTAATTACTTTATTTGTAAAATTTATGTTGTTTTATCAGCCAGGTTTATTGTTTTTACGATGATCGATGTTTTTAAAGTTTTTGTCATCATTTTGTAGTAGTTAATTTTCGCGTAATTAATGCAGTTCATGTAACAATGCATCTAGAAATTGTTTATAAACCTGGCTCTAGTTAGATTTGTTGATTTAATGTTACTACCAAAGAAAAGCCGATGTCCAACATCAAATGTATAATTTTATTGTTATTTTAGTTTATATTTTGTAATACATTATTTCTTTTATAAGTCTAGTATAAGCAGCCAATGTATTTTGTTATAAGATGAATGTGTCTAGCTTTGTAGTATAAACATGGGCGCTATCTCTATTATTCGATAGCCTATGTTACAATATATTACATTTTAATGAATGCAGTTTTAAATTTAATTACATTTTAATATAGCACCGAGACAAAATTAGATTAACATATTTAATTACACGTTACATTAAAATGTCATTGCAATATTTATTTATTAAAAAAAAATCCAGCAATCAGTCTGTCCGCAGGAGTGCTTCCATGTTTTTTATTAATATAGTGCGTTGATGTAGTTTTACGCACGCTTTTTGGATAAAAAGTATTTCATGATTAGAATACGAAGTCGGGGGGAATAATATAACTTAGGCAATTGATACCATAGACGTCTGGAAGAGGATTTATAAATCATAAAATCTTGTAATGTGGGCGCATTTGAATCGTGTAATCCGATTCGAGAAACTCCACTACAGAAAGATCTGTATAAAACATTGTTGTCTTTGTCCTTTTTTTGTACAGTCAGCTGTATAAATATAAATTTATTAAACTTTAGAAACTTATAAGCCTTTAGTTTTAAAAATATGCAACCATATTTGCGATAATAATTTTTTTCATGGTCGGAAGCATACAAACGGACACGCGCACGCATATTTTTGTAACCGAAGGCTTAAACAGTTTCTGAAACTCCAAATGTATTCCTATTTATGAAGCTAACTGTACAATCGTACGGACTGTATTCCGGAGCGTTAAAAAGCTAACTGCTTATTGAAGATATTTTGCAATTTTCAAGCAATCTGTTTACCATAGAATAAACTCTAATATATAATGCTATTTTTACCAGTAAGTCTATTTTAAAATATTCATAATTTTCCTACTACAATTTAATCGCACAAAACGTTATTCCTGTTTACTGATATTTATTATGAAATATTAGTTCTAATCTGTTAACTGCCCAATTTTAATGCAATAAGACTTGGTAGAGACCAATACGACGTGACACATCATGGCACATATCAGTTTTTTAATATAAAACCTCACAATATAGTTAATATCTGTTAGAATTAGTAATTACCTACAATTAAAAACATCATACCGTTTTAAATTACAGTTAAATTTTAACTTATATTTGCTTATTTATTTTTAATCAGTTAATGAATTTTGTAATGATTTTAATTATGCAATTTATTTTTATTTTCTAGTCTCAATCAAATAGCTTTTGTAATAAAAATACATTGCGATTGGCAATGCTTGAATCAAAGACTCATGTAGAGCTTTGGCGCACAAAAATATACTTTAATGTTTTAGATATAAGACCTTATATTAACCAAACGTACAGTTTTGAGATTGTAATCGCGTATAGACACTAGTAGAATTTGCATTTAAGCTGTATTGTGAAAAACATATCTAAGTATGAGTGTACTTCGTGTCTACTTCACTCAAAACTCTTCGCTAACTATCACTTTAATTTCAATCTTTTTTTAATTCATAAAAAAAATGTATTTTTATAACTTGATCTTTATTTTTTCATAAGTGACTACATTTCTAATTACTTGTGAATTCTATATTTATACGTCTTGTTCCTTCATGACAATATTTTAAATCGGACGTTTATTTTCATGTTTTCATTGGAATATATTCATGCTATATTTTCTTCGGCTTCAGTCGTTTTAAACTTGATGTATATCTTTCGTATATGTGTATTTGTAACCTTATTATCATAACTTACATTGATGTGAAACATGATAGCTAAGGAATCGTGTTAGACAATACAATATTTGATATTTAATAAAATTTGATTGTGTTTTATATTCTCGTTTTTTATTTGAGTACCTAATTCATCATAATTTAAAAACAATTTAAGAAATGTTATTGAAAAGCACAGACGACAATCATTTTCAGTCATTTTTACGAAACGTTTCTAAAATAGGAAAGATGAAAATAAATTACACTAGCCTCAGTAGTTGAGAAAATAAGGAGTAAAAAGTTAGCGTAATATGGGCATGTAACAAGAATGTATGTGGAGAGGTACACCGGTAGAGGTAGACCTATAGAGATGGATGGATTGCGAGAAAGGTGAAATGATCAAGACAGTGATGACTGAGATGACGGATTACAGAGTCATTTGGAGGACAAAAACCCGGTGCGCCGATCCTACGGGCGTAGGATAAGATAGGGGAGATGATGAAAAATAACATGAATTATTTTTAATGGTATAGTTTATTTTAACAATAAATTAATAAATAATAACATGGCCATCACTAAATGGCGACATATTGCGAAGTGTTGTGGAAATCAGTAACAGCTTTCTGGGCTTTCACCATTGTTGGTGAATTAAACGAAAAGACATCCGAGCAATAGTAATCCTTTATAGTCTTCATCTTAACATCTACACATCCATTCGATGGCTTTTTAACATCGATCATTGAGCACACCACATCCGAAAACAATTTGGGCTGAAACTTATCAAACTGCACCAAATTAGGACTGATGACGCCCAACCTACAAGCTAGAGTGTCCATGTCGCTATAAAACAAAGGAATATTATACGACTCGGCCAGCGCTCTGAGTATCTTCCAGTCGTGACGAGCTTTGCCCGGTGGTGACACAGCGGGCAACGCAAACTGTACTCTACCTTCCATGTTCATAAAGGTACCTCCAGATTCGGTATACGCACATCCAGGTAAAATCAGAGAGGAATTCTCAGCTCCCCGGTCACCCTGGAATCCGATGTAGAGGACAGCACAATCTAACGGCGCTGTCCAATCGTAGAACGTGTCGTCTGCTCCTAGTGATATTACTAATACCGGCTTTTGCTCGTTCAATGCTGCAAGCGCACCGGGTTTCCAGCCTACCTCCATTGCACCCGCGAAACTTGCTTCCA
>NW_013527137.1:5637508-5646101 GCF_000836215.1 Papilio polytes
GCGGTTTCTTCGCATTTTTCATTATAGACCTAGCACAAGACATCGCCCTCATATCCGAACCCAAGTACTCGACGTGATAGTTGTATTCGCACTGCGGTCCGATCACATAAATGTCAGCCTCGTTAAACATATAAGCCTGTCTTATCCATGTATTCAAGATAGGCGCCTCGAAGCGAGGATTAGTGCCAACAAGCAATATTTTATCAGCTTTCGCAATATCCTTCATACTAACGTTAAGGCCATAAGCCCATCTAAAGTCGGCTTGTGACCCTGTGTAGGCAAGAGAGCGCTCGACGTATGTGTTCTCACAGCCGATCACGTTAAGAAGATCTTTGCAAGTAACCAATGTTTCAATGCTACAATGTGGGCCGGCTATAGCAATAATTCTGTCAGGACATGACGATGCTTCTTTTAATAGTTTACAAGCCAATTTTAAAGCTACGTCCCATTCAATAGGAACGAGAGTGCCATCCTCATCCCGACACATCGGCGTAACCAATCTTTGCATCTCCAGAGAATCTATAGCCCAACGTCCCTTGTCCGATAACCACTCCTGGTTCACTTCATTGTTTTCACGAGGCAGAACTCTTAGGACCCTGTTAAACCGATGATTAAGAATAATATTTGTACCCGTCGCATCGGTGACATCAATTGAGTTCACTCTCTTGACCTCCCATGGCCTTGCTTTGAACATGTACGGAATTGCAGTTAAAGCACCAACCGGACAAAGATCAATAATATTTCCAGATAGCTCTGAGAAAAACTTTTTATCCACATAAGTCCCGACGAGCATTTCTCCTCCACGACCGGTCGTGCCTAATACGTCCATACCGCAGACCTGCGAGGCAAACCTTATGCACCTAGTACAATGGATACATCTTGTCATCTCAGAGCGTATCATCGTCGAAAGATTCTTGTTCTCGACGGCTCGCTTTCCTTGGAAATGTATGTCGGTAAACCTTGTTCTGTCGTTACCGAATCTCATGGTCAAATCTTGTAAGTCGCATTCTCCCCCTTGGTCGCAAATCGGACAATCGAGAGGATGATCGGCTAAAATAAATTCTAGTACACCTTCTTGAGCCTGTAGAGCTACTTTTGAGTTTGTGCGGATCTTGATGTTTTTGTATACAGGAGTAGCGCAAGCGATTTGCGGTTTGAATCCGCCCTCTATTTCTACAAGACACATTCGACAATTTCCCGCAATTGACAAACGGTCGTGATAGCAAAATGTGGGCACGGTTACTCGTTCTCTTCTCAATGCCTGTAGCACTGTGAAGTAACTAGGCACCTCCACTGACTTACCGTTTATGAAAACGGTCACATTTTTGCTTTGGGTTCTCTTCGGAATTTTTTGGAAGACGTCACTTGCATTTGCTATCAACTTATTGCAAACTCTGAACATATTTTTACATATGTATCGTGGTATGCCCCAAAATTCAAAACGTTACTTAAAAGTTTTTTGTGACAACCAAATTGAAATATTTTGAAGTAATTTAATGAAGATATCAAAGTAAAATAATGTATAGCCAGTATGTAGGAAGTCTTTTAAAATTTTAACAGTAAATTCTAATTATAGTTTAGACTAAATAGTAATTTTTCAACGTCGATTTCGAATTTCCGATAAAGTGAAAGTACCAAAACCAACTATACTTTTACCTTTCTGGTTGTAATAAATATTTTACACCTTGCAACATTTTTGGGTCTTTTTTGTAGCAATTTAGTAACAAATTTCAAAAGAACGTTTAACTTCATTTTAGAATATCGGTCATAGGTAATCCATCTGTTTTTGGTTTTAATTCACTTAATAGTATTACTTATATCCCGAAAATAAATGCTTCCGTACAAATATACACATTCGTTAAACATCAAACAAGATTTTATTGATATTTTAATTTCACAGTACCGTGACATTAAAACAACCTACTGTCAACGTCGACCTCCCCTCCCCATTCGCCAGAATCCAATTCATCTTGTCATATCCATCGTTAGATTATTAATATTTTTGAGTTCTTAAATTATTTTCCTTTTTTTGGTTTGTGAAAAGTTTTATTGTATAAAATCATCGACAAATTAACATTTCATTGGTGGTAAGTAAATGTTTTTATTGTAAAATGAAAAGTAGCACATGTCATAAAAATGTAATTCAAATTACCCTTAAAAGATAGAGTAATAATGCCAGAACTTGTTACAGATCACTACAAAATCCGTCTCAAAGGCTTCAGGCTTCGGCCTGTAGCCATTTATATTAATACAAACCCTAAAAAATCAACGAAACATAGCAAAAGCTAGTGGTTTTTTTACAAGTATTTAGCTAGATATTTCACAATATTTCTCAGTAATTTTCTACATTATCACAAAATGTCTCAGTGGAATAATTCTTACGGTTATAACAATCAATTCCAAGTGCCACCTAATTCTTGGAATGGAGATTTAAATGGGCAATATGTAAATCAACCTTACTATGATAACAGGCAATATGAGTCAAGCAACCAATATGTAAGTTTTGATGAATTCTTAACACAAATGCAGGGTAATGGTGTTCCACAAAATAATGCTTCTAATTATAATAATGTACAGTACCAAGCTTACCCAACTAATCAGTACAACTATCAGAATGTACCATCACAAAATCCACAGATGGAATACAATTATGGACACCAGAACCCTACTGCAAGTAATACTTTAGATACTTATTCAACCAACATTCAAAATCAATACAACCAATCTGTACCTGAATCAAATACTTTTTCAAATGAAGTTGTTATGAATTCAAAATTGACACCAACTGCAACAGAATTTGTACCAAAATGTTCCATAAATGTAGCCTCTACTTCCCAAACCACTTCTCAAGAAACTTCTGTTACACATAATGATGAACCAGATAACAGAAGTAGTACCACTAAATCATCAGAAAGCAATTGGAGAGAAAGACCAAGCAATAGCGAAACAGGTAACTCGCAAGTTGAAATGAACAATTTTGGTCGATATCAAAAAAATTATAAAAACACAGAAGGAAATCGTAATCGTGAATCAAATAGTCGGTATGAAAAACGTAATAATGAATCAAAACACGAATCAAATGGACGCTATCGTAATGAACATAGTAATAATTATCAATCAAACCAACAAAATAAGGAATCATCAATACAAAATAAAGATTCAGAAAACTCTGCAAACGATAATTATAATCATCAAAACGAAAATCAGCGAAATTTTGAAACTGGAAATAGAAACGAAACAAGAAGATATGCAAATGAAAATAATCAATCAAAAGCAAATTCTAAATCAAAAAATAAAGATTCCGACGCAGGTCGAACTTTCTATAACAGCTCTATAAATAAAAATAGCCAAGATGTTAGAAACGGAAGAGGGGAAAGTTCTGGAAGAAATCGAAACTGGATTGGCAGTCAACGTGTCCGGACTGCGGAACGTAATAATATCGAAGATGAACAATATGCAAATACTTATATGCACTATAAAGATGACAGAGCAGAACGTGTTGCAAATAATAATAAACATGAAAAAACCGCTAGTCCAGTAAAAGGCAAAAACAAACCTACTAATGACTCAGGAGGTACGTAGAAGCCAAATAGACTAATACTGAAACATAATTTAAAATTGTAGCTGCATCTTAAGTAATAAGGGTTCACATGTAAACTACAAATTCCATTAAATTCTCTTTCTATTAGATTGTAAATGGCACTTACAAAATTAAGTGTTATGGATTATTTTCAATATTCAGTCATAAAAGTACTAAATATTCTCAAATAAAGTCTTATTTAGTTTTACTTAACATTATATTTTTAACTCTGAACTATATTTTTAAACAATATTGTATAGAATATTTATGTGTTTCAGGCAACACAGCGATGACCCAACGTGAGCGTCTCACTGAGCAATTAGACAAGGGTACTTTGGAATGTTTGGTGTGCTGTGAACGAGTCAAACAGACAGATTCTGTTTGGTGGTGCTCAAATTGTTACCATGTTTTACATCTTAGGTGTATAAGAAAATGGGCCATGAGCAGTTTAGTTGGTAAGTTATCTACTTTTACTAATATTATAAAGAGAAAATATTTGTATTTTTAGATTTTTGTGAAAAACTATTAGGCCGATTTTGAAAAGGGTTTCATCATTAAAAATCTGTTATAACATACTATAGTAACATATATAGGCTATATATTTAATATTATTATTTTATTACACAAGAAAGAAGTCGCCAGTAACAGCTAGTTATATAATAAAGCCATGGTAAAAATTAGCTAACATCTTTGGAAAAAAGTGATTCATAGATTTAATAAAAGATCTTTTATAATTACTGCTATTGAAAAATTCTTTTTATCCAGAAAATAATGTTTAATTGTAAATTTACACTGAAATATTCAATACATTAATTGTGATTAACAGAAGGCAAATGGAGATGTCCGGCGTGTCAAAACACGAATGAAGATATCCCAACGGAGTACCGGTGCATGTGTGGTGCTGTCAAATCACCAGAGTACTCTCGAGGCTCGGTCAGCGCTCACACTTGTGGCAAGTCATGCCGTCGGCCGAGGAACTGTCCCCATCCCTGCACTTTACTCTGCCATCCTGGGCCCTGTCCGCCTTGCCAGGCCACTGTCAGCAAGTAAGTTCATATAAACGTAATAAGTGCGTAAAAAGCTAAATTTTAGTCCTCTTTTCCTTTCTAACCTTGTCTTACAAGGAAAGTATGGTCAGGAGAAGTGAATTTGGTAGTGGTAGTGGAAATATGGAATGCTTACCCTCTGCTATTGATTAAATTTAGGCAACCCATTTGCCAATGCAGATGTCTTTGGACAACAGTTACTTTGCTATTTTAGCAAATCCTGTCACATTATACTAAAGATTAAAAAGAGTTATGGAAAAGTTTATATTCTAATTTATAAAATTGTGTTTAAAATGTGTTTTTAGAGCATTGCATTTCATTATGTTCTTAGGCAATGTGGTTGTGGTGCGGAGACGCGGTCGGTGCTGTGCAGCAGCAAGATGGCGCAGCTGTGCGGGCGCGAGTGCCGCCGCAAGCTGCCCTGCGGCGTGCACCAATGCCAGCAAGAGTGCCACGAGGGACCCTGCGATGAATGCTCAGAAATAGTCACACAAAGTATTCTATAATCGATATTTTATCATTAATTCTTTGTCACTTTAAAAAGCTTAATGCCTTAGCTTTTGTCCGCGACATCGTTCGCGCGGAATTGAAAAATAAATTTAATAATAGTTTATGTCAGAGATGGCGACCCACTGGCACATAATAGCACACGACACAATATTTTGAGCACGTTGATGATCATAAAAACACAACGAATAAGTATGAAGTAGGTATTATGTAAAAAGCGACCGCGATGTCATTATCATGCATTAAATTGACGTAATAATCGATGAAAATTATTTAATGGTGTGTTTAAGACCGCATTAAACATTTCTTTAAAAAATGGCACTTTGAAAAGTTCGCTACCCCTGGCCTATGTTCACTTCAATGTTTTACGTTAAAGTTCTTCTTGATATGTTAAGTCATTTGACAGTAGTAACAAACATCCATCCAAACTTTCACAATTATAATATTAATATGAATTAATGATTTTCAGTGTGCTACTGCCCCGCGGCAAAGACACGGTCTGTGCCGTGCACTTCAGACACTAGCGAGTGTCGCGCATGGTCGTGCGGCGCGGAGTGCGCGCGCGTGCTGTCGTGCGGCGCGCATGTCTGCCGGCGCGTGTGTCACGCCCCGCCCTGCGCGCCCTGCCCCCTGCGCCCCGACAACGTGCACTCCTGCCCCTGCGGCAACACTAAGTAAACATAAATATTCACCTACTAACTATTGCTCGCTTCGTTTGCCGTGTTTCTCACTGATAACGTAGCTTTCTAAAGGTGAATTTTAAAAATCGGCCCAGTAGTTTTTTAGTTATTTATAATAACAGTATAGATTATAGATTACGTAGTACCAATTTAGTTTTTCTTTTTATTTGTGAGATGGTCATGTGTAGACTGTTTTATCATTAATGTGGTTCCGTTTTTGCTCATTTAAGTATTTATTTGGAACAGGATTGAAAAAGATGAACGAAAGTCCTGCACAGATCCGATTCCTTTATGCGGTAACATCTGTGCGAAGCCATTATCCTGTGGTCCGGAAGGAGACAAACATTTTTGTAAACAATTGTGTCATGAAGGTATAATTTAAATTTTAGTAATTAATTGACGAAAGGTATTTTAAGTTACTTAATAAATCGTTTATTTTCAGGACCGTGTCCGACGTGTCCCGATAAGACATTGTTGCCGTGCCGCTGCGGGCACTCGAGCCGCGAGGTGCCTTGCTCAGACTTGCCCGAAATGCTCAACAATATTTTCTGTCAGAAAAAATGTAATAAGGTAAAATGCAGCAATTAAATGTATTTAGCCCGTTTTAGACTAAACTGACCTTGATAACAAGTGTCTTTAACAGTCCTATTTTTTTCCTGTACTGTAATATTTTATCAAATGGTGCTATCCTTGACCCCTAGAGCTTTTTTATCTGAATGTGTATTAATATTGATAATGTTCAATGACGCAATTATAATAAGTGTTGATACTTATTGGTAACTTGCATTAATTTTTGGCTTGTCAGGATAAAATTTTTGCAAGGTAAGTTTTACGTCGTGATTTATCGTAACAGTCTGACCGATTATAGATTTAAGTGTTAAATTCATTGTTACTGAATTTAATATATTCCGTGGGATCTAAAGTGTAGATTGCTAATAGCTTAAAAGCCCTGTACGAAACGTTTTAGGCTATATGTTTTCAAGCTATTAAACTTGGGGATAAATAAATTGGATAAAACCCTATATGTGGGAAAGAGGCTAAAACAACAAGCTGGCAACAGGTTTTTATTGTAACCGTAATTGTTGTCCAGATTCAAAAGTCTTGTCATTTGTGCATTTGAATTTTGATATTTGCAATTGATAATTTCTCTAATGTAAACAATACACAGTTTTTGTAATTTCTTGATGATGAAGCCGGATGGGAACAGCTAAAAAAGATATTTGTATTTATTTACAGAAGTTATCGTGCGGTCGTCACCGCTGCCGCACGGCGTGCTGCGCGGCCCAGTCGCACCGCTGCGCAGTGGTGTGCGGCCGCACGCTGTCCTGCCAGCTACACCGCTGCGAGGAGTTCTGTCATACGGGACACTGTGCGCCTTGCCCCCGCGTCAGTAAGTACATCACCTCACTATGTCCCCACTGAGGCTTGCCTACCCTAAGTTAGTAGTAACTAAGGGTGGCAAACCACTGCCACGCGTGACATAAATGCCACACGACAAAATATTTTGGGCATGTCGAAAATCATAATAACGCTAAAATTGTGAAGGAGGTGCACGGAATTGACGCAATAATTAGTCTAAATTATTTGATGGCACCCCTGAATTGGACCATAGTTAACTTTTTATAATACAAAGTATAATATTTAGTCAAAACCTGTCTTTAAATACTTTTGCCTGACCGTGATTAAAGTGAAGCAATGCGGATTCACTCGATTATCGGATCTATATGTAACAAATTGTCTACGGCGCGAAATTCTGCGGTTTACACTGTTTTATATATTAATGACTAGCTTTCGCTCGCGACTCCGTTCGCGTGGAATTTAAAAGAAAACAAAAGTGAGTAACCTGTGTTCTTCCAGACTATCCTCTACATCCATTCCAAATTTCTTCGTAATTTGTTCAACCGTTTAGGCTACAAACTCTAACAAACATCCATCCATGTAAACTTTCGCATTTATATTAGTATGATAAACACCTCCAAAGCGTTTAAAAGAGAGTGGAGTGAAAAAATCTATTTCATTAATAGAATAAAACTATGAATATGGCGGACAATGACGTTTTTTCATATCTGATGAATTGTTTTCGTGTTCAAAGGTTTCGAGGAGTTGCACTGCGAGTGCGGCGCGGAGGTGGTGTTGCCGCCGGTGCGGTGCGGTACGCGGCCGCCGGTGTGCCACGCGGCGTGCGTGCGCGTGCGCCCTTGCCGCCACCCGCCGCACCACGCCTGCCACACCGGCGACTGCCCACCCTGCGTCGTGCTCACCACCAAGATGTGCCACGGACAACATGAGGTACTCATCACTACACGTCCTCACTAAAATTCTCGAGCCTACCCCAAATTTAGGAAGACTAGGACATAATCAACCATAGCCCAGTGCGGGTTGACTTTCTTTATCTTTGTATTTCTTCTCCGATACACACACGATACCTAATTTAATATTTTTTTTTATAAAATATGGGACTATAAATGCTGCAAATATGTTGCAGAACTTTAAAAGGATGATACCTTCGTCTTATGAAGGTTAAAGGATTTTTTCCCCTTCCTAAGCGTCTCCACCATCTTATGATAAAGATTTGGGATGAAAAAGAAGACTAGAACTAGACCTCCATAACACAAATTAAAACCCTTTCTTTTTCTTGTTCCATTTAAATCTAAATTGAGTACTTAGAGACGCATCAATTCACTTTAATATTGAGATTCAAGTTGTACAATGTGATCAGGAGCGGAAGACAATACCGTGCAGCCAGGAGGAGTTCTCGTGCGGTCTGCCGTGCGGCAAGC
>NW_013527137.1:5648349-5649631 GCF_000836215.1 Papilio polytes
CACACACGCCACGCCCACCACCGCCGCCAGGTACGTAATATACAAGTATACACATGATATGCGTCACGTTGAAATACAATTATAAATCTGTTTATAACTAGCTGTATAACAGCAAATATAGCCATACAGACAGATATAATACCTTTCTAATGTTGAAAGTTGTTTTAAAATCGGTTAGTAGTTACGTTACTCAAAATCATGCAAAAGTAGAAATGTTTCCTCGTTATATTACAAGTAATAACTAAGTCAAAATATGTATATGTACAAATATGGCAAATTGATTTAAGCACAAAATTTGTATGTAAAGTGTATGAATACTACTTACATATAAATCCAAAATTATGGATAGATGTATGGATGTTATAACTTGACAATAAAAACAAGCATGAGGTGAAATTTAAAATTCATAAAGTACAGTCAGCAACAAAAAAGCGCAGTGTTTTTGTTAACACCGTTCGATCTGCCACGACAGTCTAGAAAGAAAAACATAAATTAGTACACTTGGATTAACACAACTTTTTTTTTCATAATGTTTTTTTTTAAACATTCCAGTAGGAGTAGTGGTTGGGCAACACTGACGTCGAGCAACGCGTGGGCAGCTCGCAGCCAGCCAGCGCGCCAAGACAAGATTGATTACTTCGATAACCCGCCTGAAAACTAAACTTTCCCGCCAGGTTATATTTACTATAGAATTTTACTGCACTAAAATTTCATCATTTTGTCAAAAAAAAATGATGGCAACGTTCATCTATACTTTTTAATATAATAAAGCGTAAATACAATTTTTGTTACGTAGATTGTCAGTAATCGTAGCATGTTTTTTAATTATAGTTTTTTTTAATAAAAATCCCTACACTTATGAAAGTCTGTACTGGCTGTACGCTTTTACGCTATCTAATTTATGTGGTGTATAAATTGAAAAAATACTAATTATAGGAACAAAAACTACAAACCAATAGCAGCAATGAAGCAAGATTGTTATGGTTACGGTAGATGTTAGTTAATGGCACAGACCTTGATTGCAAATTGTGCATTTGAAAGTTTTATAAATGTAAATAAAGAAATGTAATTTTTATAATTTGCGGCTTGAAATTATAAAAATTATATTATAAAGAACGGCTGATCTATACATATAGTATAATTGGAGTGTCTATTTGTAATATCAAAAGAAAAATTCCAGATTTCGGGGAGATGGTGTATTTGCGTTCCTGATAAAAAAAAATTTGTCTGTCTGTCTGTCCGCAAGCCGCGTTTGTTCCGGGTAATCTCCGAAACGGCTGGG
>NW_013527137.1:5649655-5658725 GCF_000836215.1 Papilio polytes
ATAGACTACTTTTTATCTTAATATTGCGTGGACGAGGTCGCGGGCAACAGTTAGTACTAAATATTTAAAATGCGAAAGTATAGATGAATGTATGTTTATTATTGTTTATGTACAAAACGATTGAACGAATTAAAATGAAATTTGACACAGATGTAGAACTTATACTTTTTTTTTTTTTATTCTGCTCAAACAAAGTCAGGAGGTAAAGTTAGTTTATCATTATATCAAAGCAGTAGAGTTCTATGGTTAACTAAGTTTGCAAACTTGTGATGTATTTTCTATTTTATTTATTTTTCTATAAAATCTGCATAATAAAGTTTTGTACATTTACGTTTGGACGAATTAGTGTAAGCGATATACAAACATCAGTATATTTAATAGTAAATTGTTTATCTTTAAATATTTGTTTATAGTCAAATACGGTACTTTCCATTGGAATACGATATAAAATTCTGCATAGTGTAATACATAATTAATATTGAAAAATAAAACACCGCGATTTTATGAAAAAAAAATGATCCTAATTCGATAGATAATTGGTTATTTGTAGATATAAAAAAACATTCATAGGTAATAAAAACTTGTGAATTAATTTATACTTATTTATCTATTTATGATGTTTCAAAGTTTTTCCTCTAATGAGACTACGATAATCTGTATAAAATCACTCAATTCTGCCAATATCACTTGTGTAGGATTCTCGGATGTGAAAGTTACTGAGGTTCCATCACGAATGTTTACGTGACAGTTTTGATAACGTATTTAAAACGTCATCGACAAAAATTTTATGATATTTTTTGGAGTTACGACCGTGCTGCACAAAAACTGATGCAAAAGTCGATTACGTTACGAATATATTCTCACGTATTTTCATGATAGGCCCTGTGTAGCATTATTGTGAGATATGCGACTCATTCATAATAACATAATATTTGCGTGGAATTTAAAATAATTTGTTGTTTATACGGTGATAAAATTTGTTGATATAGCTGATTTATTACACGTAATTTTTTTGCACACTGTACAAGTAATTATTGGCAGGACTCATGTTATGTTTGTATGATTAATATCTTGTTGGAATTGGTACAATATATTCCCTGATCATTGAATCATTTAGTAGCAAGCAATAATAACAAATAATCGAAAATATCCAAAAAAAAATATTCAAAAGCGAAAATTGTCAATAAAAAAAATAATATTACTCGTTTTAGATAAGACTAATGATGGCCTTTAATTAAAAATAAACAATAAATAAACGAATAATAAATAAATCAGATAAAATAATAGATGTATGAGTTTGTACTGAGATTTTATAGCTAGATAATAATTACTATGAAATGCAAAAAATAATTTCCGAAATATCTTATGTCATTTGTTCGCAAAAGAACAAAAAAAGAAAAAACTAACGATTGCCAGAATTATGCTCACATTTTGTTTTAAAAATAATAAATTCTATTGAATTATATTTTTATTGTCGCTGAAAATGTTATTTACTGTCTATGGTTTTATTTTACCAAAATTGCAATGTTTTCGTTAATTTTACATAACTGTTTCTAATACATTCATAATCTTTGAAATTGCTTTGAAAGGTTGGTATTATTTTTAATTTCCATTGAATTTGACTGTATTTAACCTTTTTTGTAGATGTTCTGTAACTACAGAGTTGAGTTGTACAGACACATTTCGGATTTATTTTTTCACACATACCTTAATTTGTAATAGTCAATTATGTAAACCGTTATATAAAATATAGAGTTAAATATATTTGTCTTGTATACATATAAAATTATTTTTAATAATGTTTTCTTTTTAATTACCTTTCTAGCTAGCGTTTATGTATATTTTGTAGGTAATTAAATTTAAATTAATAGAAAAAATGTATAAACTTGAAAACTGTCGGTGTAAAGTATTAATGAAGACCGCATTTGAAGGTCTAGAGCCAAAGACAAAACGGGAGAACAAAATCCAATCCCTTGTCTATGGTTCATCTTACTTTTGTCAAGTTATAACCTACACTTCTTTGAGTAATCTATCGCAGAACTGTTTAGTTGCGCTTTGATTCCTATGAGCTTATATGGAGGTGCGCACACTACTCGATTTTTAGTTGTACAACTAAACAGTTGAATTGGCTGCAAAACAATCGACAATCGCACGACAGTTGTGCGATAGTTTAGTCAAAGGTGCGCCCGCTCTTAGCATAATCTTATCTTCACCTTTAAAAGTTGTCGCATATTATTTATATTGTATTTTTTATTTCAATAAAATTAAACGTAATTTTTATTTCTTTATTACAAAATTAGTAACTTGTACTGTAATATTAATAACTTTTTAATTAAGTAAATATGAGTTTTCACTGCAGATAAAACGATACAGAAACAGTTATCTGTTTTAAAACAACGAATATTGTTTTTATTGTGCAGTGGAAACAGCGGTTATTTTCACCAGTACATTTATTATTATCCTTGTAGAAACTTTGCCGATAGACGTTAACGTCACACGTTAACTGACAGCTAAAAACTTTCTGCGTGCGGCTAATATCGTCCATAAACAATAAAAGTTTTTTTTTTAAGTTTCGCTAGGTCCATTTTAGTTTTTTTCTCATACACATTAGCTAATAATAGTATACTGTATTGTATTATCACTGCCAAGTATATTAGCTATTAACAGTATTTTATACGGTGAAACAAGGGTTAAAAGGTTTAATTTTGAGTTTATTATCTTGGGTTATCACTGCTTTTTCGTCTTTGCAAAAATCTATTGTTTGATTCTGCAATGAAAACCTACGATTGTTTTCCCCAATATTGTCTCGTAACTGTACTAAAAATATCAATACTTTTAAATATCAGATATTTTTTTCTCATATTCATATTTTTAAAATAAAATAAAAAATCATTAACATATCGCACGAATATTGTTCTAAATCATACTTAGCGTGTAAGAAACATATAATGTACTTTTCAAATTAATTGCATCGTTATGTACCAATTATTTTAGAGCTTTTGTAACGAATTCAATGAAATCAAAGGTGACTGGGTTTTTTTTCATGTTAAAATCAATGTTATGGTTTAAATTAACTGTTGTACAGATAATTGTGTAATAAAGATTATAAAAATCGATGTTTTTTTGTTTCATCAGCCAAATTAAAACAAATACAGTTACCATTTTCATCCCACTTTTAAATATGATATTTAAAAGTGGGATGATTACATGATGATTGATTACAAAGGGGAATTATCACTTTCAGACTATATTCAATGCTTTACTAACTTTCGCCCCCAACTCCGTTCGCGTGGAATTAAAAAACAAAAGCAGCATGTGTGTTTTAGATGAAATCTATGACTTTCATAGAGATCCGTTTAGCCGGTTAGGTTACAAACTCTAAACATCTATCCATCTAAACTTTTGCATTTATAAGATTGGTGAGTTTTTTTTTAATAATAGACACAAATTGGGGTGGTATATATTTATTAACAACAAAACATTTTTTTACTCTTCAAGATCTTTTAACACGCTGTCTATATATCGAGACAATTTGATCATAGGATTAACAACTTTCTTCACTTTACGACAACTACAATTTTGACTACACGAACGCTTTGGTAGATTGCTCTCCTCGAGCCATCTGTTTGTCGTCGAACTGTTGAACATCCGTATTCTGGGAGAAAACGTTTCAACGCTTCTTAAACAATTACAAGCATGGCCATCATCTATTATTTTATTTCTTACATTTCTTCTATTCCGTCGTCCACTGTTTATCAATTTTATGTGTTCCTACAAAATGTTATGCAACGTTAGTTATCTATGTTGATATTTTACCATAAATTACAGAGAATAACAATAGGAAGTGTATTAAAATGGTCTTCTGGACGTCAAATATTGATAGATACACATAAACTTATATCATTAATCAACAATGTAAGACATTTTGCCCCATCCGACGAATAAAGTTACATCTCTAAAGAATACAGTGATAGTTATCTCTTGAGATGTCACCGTTTTCGTCGCATGTTACCTTTGTAATGCTTGATCTTTGTGTTCCTTTAGATACATGTGAGGGAGTGTAATGTCTCTTTCTGTAATTATTGTTGCCGATGTCGAGTTCGTAATTTTCAAATTTAATAGGCGAAACGTAGGGCTGCAAAATATCACCTAAAATTTAATATTTTCTAAATGTTGGTTGAGTAATCATTTGTAAGTTATTATTACCGCCTGTAATTTCGAAATGGATTTCCACAAAGAAATTCTTGTTTGGATACGTTGCTTGTGCTGCGGATCATGCTGAAATAGCCCCAAGACTAACATCAAAAAAACTTTTATTACAAACGTAAACAGATGTACCTAATTATGAAAATCCATCAATGTCCTCAGCTTTTTCACTGTTTTTTTTTCTTCGAACTTTGTTCACTTCATTGAGCCGAATGATTTCGTAGCGAGAATGACTATCCTAGCTGATATTTTTATTAGATTACATACTTATAACTTGAATTTCAATTTTACTAATTTATTTTAAGGAAATACAGCATCGTTTTTAAGTACCACAATTAAGAAGTAATTTAATTTCATAATAATTTGCACTTACACATTTTATTTACCCCCTTCCATAGAATGTCGCAAAGCAACACAGCGGTCAGAAGTTGAGTGCTGCAGTCGTAGTAACAATTGCCTAGAAAATCAAATAAAGAACCCTGGAATAAGATGATACACATAAAGATTCCATACGTACGGTACGTAAGTTGTTAGTTACCACGATTCAGCCGCATTACTTGATAAGCAAAAGAGACCAAACCAGACCATATCGCCAACAAACTATTGTCATACTCCGCCGTTTTGTAAATGGTGCAATGTTTCAGAGATTTCACTATTGGCTTCTCGGTTTTATCTACAAAAGACTGTTTAGCATATTTCTCTAAACTCTGAATATTTTCTTTCATAGTTTCAAGTTGCATATTAACACTGTCTTCGATATTTTGCTTAACCACCTTCAACTCTGTAGGAAGGTCTGAATTGGTCTCGATTTCTTTCTCTAAAGTTTTGGAGGGTTCTTCCGCGTTATATTTGGTTCGTTCGTAAGCGACATCGTATGTTTGATCTGAATTTACGATGGTCTCGTCTGATTCTTGAAAGCCGCAGAAATTGTCTATGAAGTCGTCTGTGCTGACACTAGTGAGGGTGCCCGCTTCGCTGCCGATGCAGCTCTGCATGCGACCCTCGCTCTGGCAGGACCCCAGCTGGTTGCAATAATGCCGCCGCGCGCGTCGCTCCTCCAACTCCTTGTACAATATCTTCTCTTGACATGTTCTATCTCTCAACACTTGTGCTCCGTCAATTTGGTTTTTCTCCAGTGATTTGTATTGCTCGTATAGATACCATGACTGGACTCGCTTGGCCTTTTTAGCGGGATCTAAATATTAAAATATTTGTATTTATCTTTAAAAATACAGGAGTAAATAATAAACTGTGGATTAAACCATTTTTATATATTTACTAGCGAATAATAAAAACATAACTCACGTCGCGTTTCCATTTATTTAGATTATTGCCGTGGAAAAATAGTTAATATTTATTTAAAGCATAAGCACATTGTCACAAACACGGGTTGTACAACACTATCGGAAATATTAATTTAGAAATAGTTACGATTACAAAATCAATATATTTTTATGAAGATCTATGATGGTGATTTGCCGAAAGTCACATAATTTCTGAGAAACAAAAGATATTATGACAGATTTGCATACAGCAAGTTTTATTTGTAAAAGAGGTTATATTTCTAGAACTAAACGTGTTAAAAAGTATCAATTAATTTAAACAACGGTCATTTATCGTATCTACTAAAACGTTGTTTACATTTATTTAAAACGGGTAAGAGAATTCAAATATAACGGCAGATGGATAAATAAATATATCTATGACCAACTTTGACCGACCGCGAGCTGAATTGGAATTATATTTTGTGATAATCCACATACTACGGGCGTAGGTTGCTTTGAGTGTTTAGGTTAATATGACGAAACTGACGGCTAATGGCTACAGAACCTCAAATAACAAAACAAATTATAATTATACATTTAATCCGAGACAAATTTATAATCAAACGAAGTTAATAGAAGAAAATTGCTCCACCCGCAGGCTGTCTGCTGTAACCAGGATTGGTCTGCGACGAGTGGACGCCGGAGTTCATCAGTTTTACGCTAAACGGTGATTTCCTTTCAGTGATTCCGCCGCGCTTCATAGGATGGCCCTGGAAAAAAGGAATTTAAACATAAGTATTACTTAAGTACTTTACGAGATATAACTGAATCTAAATAATTGCTAACTATCAAGTCAAATGAACGTATACTCATCAAAAATAACCGTGGATTTCCACTGTTTATGGAACTCTATTTTTTTTTTATAAGAGAAAGGGCAAACGAGAGGCGGGAACACAGAGGTGGTCAACGACGCCCATGGACATCCGCAACACCAGAGGGACAACAGATGCGTTGCCGGCTTTTGAGGAAGTTGTAGACTCGCTTCTTGAAGAACCTTAAGTCGTATTGGTTTGGAAATATCGCCGAGGACAGACCATTCCAGAACGCGGCTGTGCGGGCCAGAAATGTCTTTAAAAATTACATAAAAATGTTCTAGCAGCACGATTTTTTGGAAAAAAAAATGCGTTCGTTTTAAACTTTATGAAGCATTACGATCAGCTGATTCCTGTTGAGAATAACTATGTCAAGACTACAAGAGAAAACTTACTAAAGGTATCTTCGGCTTAGGTGGCTTGCCGATAGTGTTCCTAAGACGTCTCCAAGTTTCGCAACCTCTAGTTTCTGGTTGCAAATACAAATCTTCTTTATCGGCGAAATGCTCATAGGAGTGGTCATAAGTTGCAGCTAGAATTATGTCCAAACTGTCTTCTGGAATTCTGTATAAGTTATGTTAAATAACTTTTAAAATATCAAAATGATGAAGTGTATTTTATCGTTGATTATAGAAGGCTCTAGACAAGATTTACAAGTTTTCTTAAGGTCCTAGGTTCTGGGTAAGCAATAATAACAGTGTTGTAATATCCTGGGGTAAAGATCTACTTACGAGAATGGGTGATAGAAACTTAATCTCCTAACACTGGCTAATGTGTGGTGTGAAAATAGCCTGGAGCCTGCTGATACTCCATGCTTCTCTTTTGTTGACAATATTATATCCTTAGATAGATGCCCTTCTTTTCGCAAGTCTGGAAGAAGCTTTTTATTTCTGACTTGCTTTACCCCAGCCATGTTGTGAATTTTAATTACCATCAATTTACTCGACTTTGTTTTTTAGATCTTGATAAATAAAATTTTCTACAGCTCAATTTAGAATTTACAGAATTTTGTCATATTTTAAGTCATTTTGAACTTTTGAACAATTTTGAGTACAAACTTGTAAATAACCATGGCAACAATATACGGCTTGTATAATTGTTATGTCTTAAAAATATCAATGATAAATGTTTTATACAAATAGTACTTAGTTACAAGCTCTAGAGGTATTTGTATTTTTTCTTTCCAATCAATGAAGTATAAAACAGGTAGACATAGATAAAGGATAAAGGTTTAATTTCTCTTAGTACCAGAGCTCTTTAGGGCATGGCAACACAACATTTTTCAATAGACAAATAGGAACCATAAACTAAGGTTAAAAAGGAAAAAGGAAGTGAAAATTGAAATTTAGTCTATGATTTGCATGGCTTGGACGCGGTTGTCTTTGTAAAAGTGCACAATTCTGGATTTTTTAGTGACGCCATTTTGCTTGCCTTTCGTTTTGTGGTTCCACTGATTTTAATTATTATACAGAGGATTAAAACAATATCAAAATGAGTTACGGCAGGCCACCGCCTCGTATAGATGGCATGGTTTCATTGAAAGTAGACAATTTAACATATCGGACCACTGCAGAAGATTTAAGAAGAGTATTCGAAAGGTGTGGCGACGTTGGCGACATATATATTCCGAGAGATCGATATACACGTGAAAGCAGAGGATTTGCTTTTGTGAGGTAAAAATAAAATTATTTTCATTTAATTTCTATAAGAAAAGGTCCCGCCATTTTGTTATATATCTTACACACATGGTTTTAATTGTGGTTATTTTCAGGTTCTTCGATAGGCGAGATGCTGAAGACGCGCTGGATTCTTTGGACGGACGGATGTTAGATGGCAGGGAGCTTCGTGTACAAATGGCGCGTTATGGACGCCCCTCTTCACCATACAGAAGTCGTTACGATCGCCGTCGCAGGTAATAATTACATTCCTTAATAGAATTTTTAATGTAACTTTGGTCAGATATCTTTAATTCCTTGTAATCATGCTATCAATGATATCCAACTAATTATTTTTCTTCACAACATGGCGTCCAAATGGAAGTTAGTTTCCCTCCAAGAGGCACTTTGTATTCTGATAGTGATGACCCACGAGCAATCTTAACTTTATTAATCTAAGGACATATTTTCAACCCCAAAATCATCAAATCCTATTGTATGATTCAATTTGGTAGAGAAACGTAAAGCTGATAAGTGTTATGATATGAAATGTTTTAAACTTGATAAGATCTTTAACACATTACTTTACTAAGTTATTATATAAGAAATGTCAATTGTGCAGAAAAAAACAGCTAATTTTTTAATCTTATAACAATATATAAAATGGTATTGAAAACTTTTAAAATATCCTTTCTAATGGATAAACATAGCTACATTTATGTACTTTAAGAAATTTTTGCACAATTTCAGCTTGTCCAACATCTTCCATGTTTTATGAGAATGTTCGAGAGATGTTTCTAATGTTGCATGATTTTGTTACTCACAATTTTTAGTTGCAAACTTTTTCTCCGGCCTAATGTAACAAATCGGCTTAACACTGACAAAGTAATTGAGTGAACTAAGTGTTGTGTCATGGTTATTTCTTTTAGCTTATCGCGTTCTCGGTCTCGTTCACGTCGTCGATCCAGGTCTCGTTCGCGGTCGAAGCGGCGCTCGTACTCGCGAAGCCGCTCTCGCTCTCGCTCTAGATCCGACTCGAAGAGCTCCCGCGGACGCTCCCGTAGCCGCAGCC
>NW_013527137.1:5658795-5677610 GCF_000836215.1 Papilio polytes
CAAGACTATCTTCTACATCTGTACCAAATTACGTCAAAACCTGTTCATCTGTTTAGGCTACAAACTCCTAACAAACATCCATCCATCCATCCATCTATCTATCTATCTATCTAAACTTTCGCCTTTAATAATATTAGAATGATTAAAACCATCATCATTTTGATTTAAAACTATATTTTGCTATTGACAGGTCTATTTTACCTGGTATTTGGTAGTTTAATATGATTCTATAGTAGTTTTCAGAAATCTTGAAGGCTCTTAAGTTTCCATGAGAGATACCGTACAAAAGAAATTTCAGGTTTAGATGGGAGAGGATGTTCTTCGTCACATTGGCTTACAGATGCCAAGTCATTTGAAAATAACTGTACTTAAAATTATAAAATAATTATTGTAATGTAGTAAATGAAACATCTTGTATAATGTTAAACTTAAAATTGATGAGAAATATAGTAAAGGCAAATACATACAGGACAATTTACTAGTTTTCTTCTAAAACTATTGTTTTATGCATCATTGTAATAAAAATCTTTAATGCAGGTTAAATGTACCAGCTGGAAGCTTGTGCTGAATTGAAGATGAGAAGCAAAGCAGTCCTTGGCAAGGTACTAGCACCTCTAAATTTAAGCAAAACAGACCTACCTATGACAGTCATAGTGGCAAAAATTCAATGTAACAATTTTTGTGTTTAGTCTTAAGTTTTTAAACTTAATATAAAGTAATGTATTTTGTAATTCTTTTTTCAATACAAGATGATGTATAACTACAAGCCCCATTTAAGGCTATACATAAATTTTATTAGTTATTTTCTTGCAATTACTTTAATTTTGAACAGTATAGATGTTAATTTAAAAACTATATGTACACAATTCTAAAGTTTACACAAAGATTTATTGTAGTTTGTTATTTAAAAAAAACAACATTGTAAATGTAATTAACTAGTATTGCACTGACTTGAAAGTCGAGAGATGTAATTTCAGGTATAAAATTATCTAATGTCCAAGGTCATCATGTCCAACCATGGGATTTATGGGCTAAATTGGGAAATTATATGGCACAACTTCGAATGGTAATTAATTTCGTTATCCAAGTCAAAAACAAACACTTTTTTTTTAATAGCTTTAGTTTTAGAACCCCAATTGTAGCAAGCCAGTATGAACAAACTATTTTTAATGGCATAATACATTTCTGCATTCTCAATGTAATACTTAAAAAAATTAGCCTGTGTTTGGCATTATCTTATTTTATAAGGTTTACATAACAATTGTAATATTAACTTGAATGTTGGTATGCTCAGGGCGTGGAGTTTGCTGGGAGAGCGAGCGGTTTGCGGGAGGGGGGGTTTTGCTGATTGCTGACAACTGCTGATTTGCTGTTGTTGCAGTGCATAAGTTATGAGTAAACTTTTATACTTATTGACAAACGGAGACACGCATTACGTCGGTACATTTGGCTGTCGCTACCATTACCACACCACCTTTATTATAAATCAAACGGGTGTTTAGCATTTCTATAATTTTCAAATATTTTGCTAATACATATTGTAAATAGTAAAGTAGAGTGGATGCGGCCAGTGGCGTGTTGGTTGGAGTTGAACTAATGCGAGCATTTGTTCGGCAGGCCGGTGCTGCTCGCTGGCCTGCTTGCTGCGGCAGTGCTGTGCTGTGCTGTGTTTGCAGATGCGCTCGTCTAGGTTTATTGGCGACAGCAGAAACACCCTCCTGCCCTGTTAGACCCACACCTTGACAACCTTTTCAGGATATATTTTTCGATGTGTTTCGAGTTTGCATCATTTTAGGTGTTTTAAGGAATAGGTTGATGACGCAAATGACTAATGGAGCTAACCTCTTCCTTAAAACTTTTCAAGAATGAAGACACATAGGATAGAGGTTAATCAGCAAAAATGAAGTATAATTTTTTCTTTAATAAATCTAGTAATACAAAAACGTGTTTTATTGTATTTCAAACCTTTATGAATCCATGCAGTAAATCCACCATGTGGGTATATTTATCAGCATGTGGGTATATTTATCAGTGTAACAAGGTTTTTTTGTCTGCCTCAAGTTACTGCCTTGGCATGTCAAACTACTTTTACACGAGACTTCGCGTGGAATTATCTAAAAATCTAGTAATACAGCCTATTGCTCAGTAATAACGTCACTTTTTATTAAAACATGAAAATCAGCCCAAAAATTTTAACACTAAGTTTTCTATTTAAAGCACAGTATGAAACCTGAAATTATCTTCTCTAGCCAAATTAGTTTTAAAGTGGTTAAATAATAAATCTAAGCAAGTAAATATTAAATTTCTATCATTGGAAACCTTTTGTATTCAAGAAGAGAAAAAAATATTAGTGGCATCAAGGTTAGTTTATTTTTATTATTATCCCTTGGTTTACACCATCACTGCTATCTAATAAGTTACTTGTAGGCAAATTTTCCTAAAGTGGAATAACGCGACATTTCAGTGGTTAAAAATAAAAGACTAAATTGATATAACTTTTTTATTAAAAACTTATGATTTAGAGGTAAAATTTATTATTAATAACCCATTTTTAGCATTATTTTGCTTGAACCATCTTCCAAATTTATGCTCTTGACCTACAGCTGCATACAATTGTGTACCATCTTTTGTAAAGTGCATACAATTTATAAAACCATTGGCCTGTATACTGAACATTGGTGTTATTTTTCTAAATGCCTCATATACTTTCCATAATCTGATACTATTGTCATATGACCCTGAGGCAAACATGTCAGAATTTAAAAGTGTTGCTAAACTAGTTATCCACCTAGGAACATTATTTTCTGACCCATGAGCTTCGGACACAGTACAGAGAGGTTTCTTTTTTAAAACACTCCACACACAAAGTGATCCATTATCGCTACCAGATACAAAATGTTCTTCATCTAATAATTTAACTTCATCCAAACTACCTACAGGTCCATTAAATATAAGTTGTGATTCTTCTATTATTTTCCATATTCTTACCGAGGTATCTCTACTCCCTGCAGTGATAGCTCGCTCTCTCGTTAATGCATCAATGGAAGTTATAGGAGCTTGATGACCAAACAATGTTTCAACATAAGCCATTTCATCTAATGACCAGATTTTAATAGATCTATCCTTGCTTGCTGAATACAAATCATGTGTGTTCCTTCTAAAAACAAGGCCAGTAACAATGTCTTTATGACCATTGAAAGTGCGAACATGTTTCATTGTATGTGGATCCCATATATTTATACTAGAAGATTCATCAGAAGTTGCTAAGAACTTCGAGTCTGAAGAAATAGCAACCGATGTTACACTACCTTTAAAGTAATTAGAATGAGTTTTAAATGTTAGGCAGCCGAGTTTTCTCTTTTCTTTGATTCCCCATTTAATAAGGCATCCAGATTTGCAACCAGTGAACGCGTACTGGCCATCTAGACTGACACAAACACATGTGAGTGTAAGCCGGTGTTCCCTCGCACGGATTAACTTACAATCGTTTTCTGTCGGTACTATATAACTGTCCGCGACATTAACACGTAGTTTACCTTTTTGTTCTAAATAGTCCTTTTGTAATCGTTTCTCTATCGCATCATCTATTTCTTTCGTCTCTGCTCTTTTTGCTTCCTCTTTTTCAATTTCTTCCAAATACTTTTTTGCCAACCTTAGCTTCTTTTCTTCAGCAGTCTCATGATCACTTTCAGAGTCTTCAGCGTCGGAAAACTTTTTAATATCCAATTCGCTATCAGATGATTCTTGGCCATTTTCTAGGTTAGGAGCGTTTTGTTTTTTTGATTTGGGTTTGTTTGTTTTTTCACCTTTTCTTTTGAAAACCTGCCTTGATTTACCTTTTTGAAAGAATGATGAAGACATTTTGTTATATTTATATATCTCACACGGGATATTATTTTACATAAACTTAAATAACTGCCAGCGCCAAGAAACTTAGCACGCTGGATTGGCATTTGACATCTGTCAGCTCATTTTGACATTGACACTAGTGATATTTAACACGCGTTCGGAAACTTAATGGTAATGAATTAATAATTAACATTAATGATACATTCTATTCCATTGAAATAATCTCAAGTCCAACGTAAAACATAAAGAAATAGATTTTTACCTATGAAATAAATAGCCACAGTGCCTATTTCTTTCTTATTTAGGGTGTCATGTTTCTCTCTTGGCTCTTGAATTATGAGGCAGAGAATGTGTGTTTCTATACCATTATCCTGCCAGCAATTTGTTCAGCATTAGGAGAATGAGAATAAACAAAACAGTTGTTACATAAACTTTTCTTAACAATAATCTTAGAAATACAATGTTAAATAAGTAGCATATATTGGTTACAAGTTACAATTAATTTAACTTTACAGATTTAGTTTATAAAACATTATTTAATAGTTCGACAAGATATTCCAAAACACAGAAAATGGAGAAAGCAGTACAAACAAAACTGCTCTTTGGAGAAAAAGTTCACTTAGAGACTACACAGATCATGTCATTTTCTTATCCAACAATTGTATTTGCTCCTCTTAATTGCAAATAGCCAGCTGTAATGTCCATTGGTAAACTTCTTATGGTAGCAAACTCCTCTACATTACAGTAAAACAGTTTTGAATGTCGGTCCACATAGGGAGCAGGTAACCCTGATATATCTGAATACTTTTTTGTGGGCTTAAATGTTGGTGGTGCATTAATTGAGTAATCTGAAATATAAACAGTCTGATTCAGTGTATTATTATCTGCGATGCCTGTCTACATTCCTTACATAAACTTAATTAGATACTGCATTATAACAATCTGAAGAGTTCACTGAATTACACATTTAGCGTAGGCCACTTCATCTGTATGAGTATTAATCTATAAAGCTATTACAAACATAGTACAGTCCTTAAGAGCTTGATAGAGTTGAGAGTGATAAAGCGCTAAGAGTTATATTATGCAATAATTACTGGAAACTTACATAAAACCGCATCATCTGGCCAAGGCAAAGCTCGTTCAGATGTTAATATTTGTTTCAAAGATCTCCACATTCGTTTCTTGCAACCACTTTTAACGATAAATTTGTTTTCAACTTTAAAGGGATAACTTTTCTCACTTTCGGGTGTTGTTGTAGTATACATGTTTTAAATATTAACTTCTAATACTTGTTTATAAATCCAACTTAATCTGAAATCTCAATTATAAAATAAAAAAATAAATATTTCAGTCGCGCTTTGTTGATATATTTGTCAATTGTCAATGTCAAATGAAGTAAAATGATCAAATGTCAGCTGAAGATCCAATTCATATCGTTTTTAACTGTTAAAAATAAATTGCATTTATATATTGCAATTTGCATTAAATTGCGTTTTTCACACGTCTAAATTTTCAAACACAGTCCTTGTTTATTTCTGCAAAATTAAAATGCATATTCTGTGTTCACGGAACTGTAATGTAACAGCACGTGGTGTTTCGAATCTGTAAACTTGAAAACGTAAAATTTCATAAATGTCAAACCAAACGTGAGATTTAGGTTAAGTTTTTGCGTATTATTTTAAGAACATGGATATAGTAAATGAAATTTTGGACAGAGAGCAGAAGAAAGCCGAGAAATATAAGCCAATAACAGTTGAGAAACATTTGGATGTAGAATTTGATATTGGAACACTTCTTGCTTCGGACACAAATGATTTGAATTTAAAAGTTTTACAGTAAGTGAGAAAATCAAATTATTGCTAAAGTCTGTATTTAAGTGCATGGAATTCAAAAAGTATTCATTAGTTTCATAAATCATGTAACATCTTCAATATAACAATAATTATAAGCTTAGAAAAAATTTAAACTTTTTGTAACCAAACTTATATCCAATTATTTATCCATCATTTAATTTAAATATTGCTACAGTAATAATAAACTTAATCCGCAAAGTTATTCTCCTCATTGTTATATGTAAGTTTTTTAAGTTTTCAATAACTACTTTTGTTCATAGATGTGACAATGAAAGAGACCAATATTTGGAGGCATTAACCAGAGATAATGCACAGTTATTATTAAACAAAGTATGGGAACTGCCAACTGAGAGAATAGATGAAGCAATAGTTGTACGACTGCCAGCGCCCAAAACTTTACTGCCTAGGTCCAAGCCAGTGCCTAAACCTAAACCTATGACTAAATGGCAAGAGTTTGCTAAAGCAAAAGGTATTACAAAGAAGAAGAAAGACAAAGCACAATGGGATGAGCAGTTACAAAAATGGGTACCATTATTTGGGTAAGTTATTTAAATTGAAAAAACTAAAACAATAGAAATCAATAAAACTTCTCAATTATCAGATTTGTTGGTGTGAAAAAAATTTAAGTAGATTTATTTAAGCACATTTAAGATTTCCTGTTTGTTTTAATTTAAAGCCAAAGGAAAATATCTTTATAGTATGTAGTTTTTTTAATTTTATAAAAGTGTGGCTTCAGTTTGTAAAAATTTAATAAATGCAATTTTATATTCTAGATTTAAGAAAGCCGCAGCTGAGAAAGAAAAGAATTGGCTCATAGAAGTACCACAGAATGTTAATCCAATGACAGATATGTACGAAAAGAAGGCTAGCGAAAAGACCGAAAAGGTGGCAAAGAATGAACTGCAAAGACTGAAGAATATCGCCAGAGCTAGGAAAGTGAAAATTCCTAGAGTAGGATTGCCTGTCACATCTGATAAAGCTAGTGCTACACAAGTAAGTTTTTTTTTAATAGTATAAAGTGACAAACATGCAAATAGGGGTAATTCGCCGAAATAGCGTAGTGACAGTTGATAGACATTAGCAGATATGTTATGTACCAATAATAAAAAAGAAAAGGATGCATAGAAAATAAATATTTTCTTTACTTATATGGCCCTCTCGCATTTCAATAACTACAGTATTGTTTGTATTCTGTTCCAGCTTGCAACAGCAGCGGTGGTAGCGAAAGCATCAACCGCATCTCTCGGTAAATTCCAAGACAAACTACCGAAAGAAAAAGAGGCGCGAGGTAAAGGTATTCACGAATTAATACCTGGCAAAGAGAGGAAACGAAAAGCACCAATACCAACTCCTCAACAAGAGAAACAAAATAATTTGAACCTAATTGACAAAATATTGAATAAGAGACCCAAAATTGATATGGAGAAAGTTGTGTCTAAACAAATACATCATGAACAAATTCAGTAAGTATATTTTAAATACTAGCTTATTCCCGCGACTTCGTCCGCTCGGACTTAAGCAAAAAAGTTAGTACCATGTGTTCTTCCAGACAATACTCTAGATCTGTGTCAAATTTCATCAAGGTCTGTTAAATCGTTTTGGAGATATATAATAACAAATATCTATCCAAACTTTTACATGTATATTATTAGTATAATAGTTGCTATCATTGATTATTTCTCACAGTTTACATAAGTTTATCTCCATATATATGGAAAAGTTTTCTTCTATACAACTTGATTTTTATTTTAAGTTCATAGTTATATAGTTAATAAAAACTATTGTTACAGGAGGTCAGAAGAAAAGAAAACTGCTAAACCGGGCAAAGGAAAACGTAAAGCCAAGGGAAGTAATGCTACGAATTTCACGGCCAAAAAGCCTAAAGCTGGCAAAGGACAGAGGAATCCTAATAAAAAGGCCACTGGAAGAAAGAGGAGATAAAATTTATACATAATCTGTATGGTAATAATTTTTTAATAATAAACAGTATGTTCATATTGAAACTCTCATTTCATGTCCTCTGAACATAATCCCCCACTAAGGGCTTAGAGACTCCAAGTACTGTAATAATTTGTTAAGCCTTAGGCAAAGACTTAAGTAAGCCAGCTCTGAACTTGATCTTGCTCTGAATTGTTCAAGGCAATTGTGTTGTGGCTCACCAAATGAATGAGTAGCTCAGTGTTTATTATAACTCTGGGTGTAAACTCCTCCACATTTCCTTCTCTATGCAGGTACAAATTGAACTGATCTATTTCAACCGAGCAAACGGAACTGATCAGTTGGTCATCAATTTTAGTTGAGACACATATATAGCTAACTAGCTTTCGCCCGCGACTCCGTCCGTGTGGTATTAAAAAAAACAAAACCAAGTAGCCTATGTGTTCTTCCAACCTATCCTCTACATGTATGCCAAATTTCATTGAGATCCGTCCAGCAGTTTAGGCTACAAACTCTAACAAACATCCATCCATCCATCCATCTAAACTTTCACATTTATAATATTAGTACGATTGACTAAAGCCAATAGTGGACCTAATTCGGTTGATTTCACCCACATTTTCCTAAGAAATTATTAGGTTTCATTTCACTGCTGCTGCTCTTTTGCCTCCTTCTATGTTAAAATGGTCAATATTAATCAAATATACTAGGACATTTAAATTAACTCCATTTTATATATTTTTTTTTAATTTAAAATATTAATAGATTTTTGTTAATCTAATATTTCCTTTAACCATCCCAACTAAGCTATAGGCTTGTGCTAGGATATGGTTCACGACAATAGTCGAATGGCGGGATTCGAACCCTCGACCTCGAGATTGGTAGTCCGTACCCTAAACCATTAGGCTATTGGCGCTTTAATTACAAACCACAAAAACAAATCATTAATTAAATAAAACATATTTTATTTATTTCCATCGCTTTAATATATTTTCCCTAATAGTCTGCAATGAAACATTAATTGCTCAAGTAACATAACTTATAAAAATATACAATTGCCTACAAATGTAATATTGCCATATAATAAAAACGATAATTACATATATTTGTAATACAATTAACAAGTTAAAAGCCTTTACACTACAAAGTTATACTTATGTACTACATTAATTCCTATAATTCCCACTACACAATATCAGATCTTGGAATGGGTTAGTAATACTGTAAATAGAGAACATCTAAACACTAAGTAACATATGAACACTTCTACTCGCAACTATAAAGCTCTATTGGAAGCCTCTACCATTACCATATTATTTAATTTACTGTTTTTATGATATCATAAATACATTATTACTTTAGATATTTAATTTGTTTTAGAACTGACAAATTTATGTAATCTATACATATAATGGTGTCTGTTTGTCAAAAGAAACATACCAGATTTCGGGAAGATAATGCGTTGCTCATAATGAAAATAGCATTTTATAAAGAAAATTGTCCGTTTGTCAACAAGCCGCGCTTCTTACGGGCAACCTCCTAAACAGCTGATATAGACTAGGCTTTCACTGAGGTCGCTGACATACACAATATATTATAGGCCACTTTTTTAAGTGCGTCAGAAGTAACTAAAGACAAATTAACATTCAATAATCTGTATGTTGGTTTGTTATTTGATTGTATTTTTCAAATATGATGAAACACATTTATACTCACAACCTAACCAGCCTTTATGTTTTAAAATATACACAAAGAACACTTTTAAACATATGTATGATATCACAATAACGTTTCTACATAATATTGCTGATTATTTATTAACTAATGTTACCTCTAATATATAGTTTTACATTTAAGTATTCAACCTTACAGTAAAGTTAGAAAAATAGAATTCATAGAAAAATAATGAGGCTAATATGATTCCTCAAGTTCATTTGAAGTACAGTTCTTTACATAAAATAAAATAATAACTAATAAAACAAACTATAGAAATATGTTAGATACAACATTACTGTATGTATAGTGATTGATAAAAAAGTATAATTTGAAATAAAATATGAAAACAAATTTGAAACAAAATGGGTTACGTATTTTTAAAAGAACGTGGCAATAAGTAGATAGTGTTTGGGTAAATGGTATGGTAAAAAATATAGTTTTTTGTCTATGGCAGAGATTCTCAACCACTTTTTTTGCAGCCAAATTTTGTCATAAACTATTTATACAGTGCGTTGTAGTAAGTAAATAATTTTTATCTTTTTCTTTGTGCCGTCAAATTTTGAAATTGCTAAATATGCGCCGCAACAAAAAAAGGTTGAGAAACACTGGTGTATGGTATAAACAACCTAAGGTGTTAAAAATAAATTATTTTATATGTGGCTATCTATAACCCTGTAGCTTATTTTAGTTATAGTAAAATTCAAAACACGTTAATATTCTTTGATTATTTAACAAATTTTTAAAATACAAACCAATATTAAACTTTAAGTAGGAATATCATTTTCAACATATTATAAAAATAAATTTATTTTAAGACTTAGATAAATGCAAATTACTATTTAATATCTAAAATTTATTTCTAGATCTAAGTGACCATAATTGATTTATAACCTTACTAATGTAACGTAGAACTTGCGTGACTTAAACTTAAGTACCTTTACTTAAAACATATCCACAATATTTGGCACAAGAGAAGAGTTCAAATAAATCACTAACTTTTTTTTTCTTTAAATAAAAGTTGAGTTCGAAATGTTTTGTGATCATTTAAAAGGCAACACTGAAGCGACAGTGGCGACGCCATTTAGTTTACAAACAATTGTTTACTATATCTTAATATTGTACTATACTAAGGGGATAGGAATTGTAATTAGGGAATATAAAACTAGTTACAGAATATTACAAATATTCTTAAACATTTGTATGACTACTTTCTTCAATGCTTTTATAGTCTTATAGTTTCTTAGTTTTTCATTTTCGAATGTTTGTGTCTCAATTTTCTTAATACATTTTTTGTACAACACAATTTTTTTCTTAATTCGTAACACGCTATGTGCATAAGATAATTCTTTTGGATGATTCTGTGCTGTTAAGTTCCATTACCGTTTTATACTAAGCTCTTAACGTTGATATAATGACATAACTTTTCATTCAATCTATTAATAAATTTAAATAATAATAAATAAGATAAAAGTTACAACTTAAAAGTAATTAATATCACAGGTTTTAAAATAGTAATAGTAAAATTGAAAATATATCTATCTATATAAATACAAGAATTTTAACACAATGACAGTCAAATATTAACCAAACTAAAATCTTTGCTTCGAACAAGCTTCGCAAACTGTATAGACATCAGATGTGGCATCATGTCTTCCCTTGTAATGGCACACAATGTGAACCAATTTTAAATTTTCCCGCGTAAAAATTTGCAGATAATACCTATCTGTATCAATGTTGCCATCGCTGTGATTTTCTTCACAGCTTATACAAAAACAGTTACCTAATTGTAATGCTTCGAAAGCTTTGAAAATACTCGGTATTATTGTACGGGATAGTTCAATTTTATGATCAAGGTTCCATGTTTGAAAGATAATTCTCTCTTCGCGGCTGCGATACGGGTTGATAACGTGTTCACCGTTATAACTGCATTTATCAATGTTCCATAAACCTCCACATTGAAATAAACCACTATCGGAGCACAAACGAAAGTTACTATTATCTTTTCTATTAAAATAACTCCCATTGTAATTGTTTGATTCAAGTTTCTTTTGTAGCTCTATGAGGAAGTGATCAATGAGTTGCTTACCGCGTCCATTTTTAGATTGTACGTATAAGTCGGATGATTTTAATGCAGTTTTCGTTTTGTAGTAATAGCCTCTCATTCTCTCTTTGGCTCGTTTGCACATTGATTGCTCTTTCGTCTTCTCAGATAATTCTAATCCTGTATATAAATAAAAGTGTTAATTAAAGGTAAGCAACGCATCTGCGATTAGAAACTTATGGATAGCAGTCGCTTCGCCATTTTAGCGAATTCATGCTTAATAGCAAGCTAAGTTATATTATAAATAAGAAGATGAAGCTATTAGAAGATTAAGCTATCCATATGTATAGACTTTTAGTCTATTTTTTAAATTGCCAATGAAAGCAATGTCAAATGAAGTCATAGATATATTTTGCAATAACAAAAATATATACAAAAACTAACGTGACCAACTAAAATAAACTTAAATAAAAGACGATAATGATAGAGTGTTCAGAAAGAGCTCTTTTAACATTATGCTCAAGAACAAGGCCTTTTCCAAGCTTTTAACCGCAACCCACAACAATAGGCTAAAAGTTTTTGCAAACAAGTTGAAGTACACTGCAGATTTCATGATACCGGCTTCAATAGAAACGAGAGCTCTTAAAATTATTAATTCAAGTATTGTTTATAGTCAACCATTTACGAAAATAATTTTTCAAAAACTCTTACGTATTTCGAGCCAGAAAACATGTATAACAATAGCAATTTGACTTTACTAGACCTTATACTAGGGGAGCAAGGTTTTTAATTTTCCTGATTGTTATGGAGTACTATCTTACTAATATTATAAATGCGAAACTTTAGATGCATGGTTGGATGTTTGTTAGACTTTGAAGCCTAAACGGCTGAAGGGATCTCAATAAAATTTGGCATAGATGTAGAGGATAGTCTTGAAGAACACATAGGCTATTTGCTTTTGTTTTTTTTTTCCACGCGGGCGAAAGCTAGTCTATAATAAAACTAAGTTTTAGATGTACCACACTAATTTAACACTGATATCCAATATGATTGAGACAGCCTTTAATAAAGCCTCCCTGTGGGTTTGCATCAAAGCATTAAAAAAATTTAATAAAAAAATCCTGATTAAAAAGTGACAATTTAAATTAGATTAGGGTACTGTAAGAGAATAAAAGAATAGTGAACAAAAGAATTAATGGAAACTAGAGCCTATTGTATACCGATTGCCTAGCTTACTGTTTGCTATTTAATTTTTTAACACATCTTACTTATATTATAAATGCGAAAGTTTAGATGGATGGATGGATGTTTGTTAGCGTTTGTAGCTTAAACTGCTGAACGGATCTCCATGAAATTTGGCACAGGTTTAGAGCATAGTCTGGAAGAATACATAGGATACTTTTTATCCCGGGAATAGTTACGGTTCCCGTGGGATTCATTAATTTAGTTTTTTAATATTTACTTGATCATTCTGCAACGGTTCAACATATCTTATTGAAATTTGGCACAGATATAAAGCAAAGTCTGGACTACACATGGGATAAGGTTCATCCCCGAGAAATGTCCGGTTCCCGAGGGATATGTAGCTTTTTGTTATTTATAGTTTGTATATTTTCGAATACCACGCGGACGAAGTCGCGGGCAACAGCTATACACATAAACATTTATAAATACAGAATATTCAATTATCTTTAACCTTGATGCTATGAAATCATTCAAAAAATGATCTAGTGTGTATTAAAAAAGAGTATGTTAAAGTTGATGGTTAAGTTAAATTGGATACTTAAGTGTGGTAAATATTAGTTCACCTTCAAACCAATTTGGATCTTCAGTTCTATCGCTAAGCAAGGTTTTAGCATCATCAGCCGCTGCAATATATTTCTGGAAAACTTTAAATTTATCCCTGATATTGGTGTTGAGAAATTCTTTAGCGGCAACACCAGTGTCAATATAATCCTTTTTTGATGTCCTTATTAAATTGTAGTAGAAGTCAAAATCTGAAATAATGTTTAAGCTAAGAAAATATATAACAACTAGTGGAGAACTTGTTTAGTAAACAAAATTATTATTATTAATTGTTTAAGTTGTACCATAGAATATATTCAATAAGTAGGAAATACTAAATTAATGATTTCTTTAATAATCTGTTAATAAAAAAAGGTATAACTATATGAAACAAAGAAGTGTTTGAGAATAAACGAATATTTTCTATGTAATTAAATTTTGTATAACATACCAGTTACCATTTTTTGTTTCTTTGTCAATAAAATGAATAAAGTCTGAGGAGGTAGGGTGGCAAGATAATCGTCGTCGTCCACCTGGGTCCCGTCCTCGGCAACAAAAAGGCGACACTCCGCGCAGCCGACATTGAACTGGGAACCGTCAAATTAAATTGGGTCAAGGTTCTATTTTAATGGGTCAAGGCGAGCTGTCCTTGGCCTATTTTGTACAAGCGTAATCACAGATTTTAAAAAATAATAGCTTTACGCCAAACGAGGACTAAAGTTCATTTAATTAATATCCATTATTATATTATAAAACAATAAAAGTTTATAATTAAACTTACACTTAGTTTTTGACATGATTTCTCAATTAACTCTTTCAAGTTTTCTGCAGCAACTCCAATCTTTTTCTCCCTTTTCACGTCTGTCACTTTGTACCCCTTTTTCATGATGTAAAAATAAATTATCACAATAATAAAAACAAAGAAAAATATATAGCCACTGTGCACAGCGATCGCAAGTCGCAAAATGTGTCAATGTCAAATCAAAATTCAAAAGTTCGAAATTGTCAAATACTTGGCAGTAAAAAATGTTGCAATATTTAAATTCTCAAATTCTACATTTTGCTCACTGTTAAAGCGTAAATAATTTGAAAGTTCTTAACAATTAATAATAAATTAAGTAAAAATAGCAAATAAGATAAATAAAAAATAAGTAAAGTGAATAATAAGTTCTTAATTTTGATTGCCGGTAACGAAATTGCCGTGCATAAATCAAAGAAAACAATTGAAATCTACAAATAAAATATACATCTGCAAAAATGTGGAAAATAACTTGCAGTTAGCAACATAAAAGTTAATGTCATTTTCAAATGAAGTTTTGAATGTCACTTAGATTTTTATTTACCGCCAAAAATAATAAAGATAAATTGCCTTATTATAAATTATTATCTAGTAAATGGAATTATTACTCATTTTAGATTTGTAGTTTAACATTTAGAAAATCCAATAGTAGTAATAATGTCCCTTAAACGAGGAGCTTTAATAGTTATTGAAGGTGTAGATAGAACTGGAAAATCCACACAAAGTAAAAACCTAGGTAAGATGATGAGTGTTTTTTAAGAATTCGTACAACATACTTGTGTTGTGATTAAAATACCTTGATCTAAACCGCTGATATCTTTCCCAAAATAGTTGAGAATTTAAATAATCGAAAAATCAAAGCGGAGTATGTAAACTTTCCTGACAGGAGTACTGAAATTGGCAAAGTAATAAACAGCTACTTGAAATCTAAGGTATGAAATATTACACTTCTCTTATTGTAAAAAAATTATCACGTATTCAACTTTTTTTTTATATTCTTTAGAACGATTTATCAGATGAAACCATTCACCTATTGTTCTCTGCAAATCGTTGGGAGAAAGCTCGGGGCTTAATAAAAAAATTGGAAGAAGGTATCAGCATTATTGTAGACAGATATTGTTACTCGGGAGTAGCATTCACTGCTGCTAAAGGTAATGAAAATTATTTATAAATTAAAAATCAAACTAGTCATATTTTCCTTTTGCTTGTATTAAATTTGAATTTAATTTGCAGGTTATGATATAAATTGGTGTAAGTCACCAGATTCGGGTTTACCAAAACCTGACAAAGTATTCTTCCTTACAATGCCGCTTGACAATATTCTGCAGAGAAATGGATTTGGCAATGAAAGGTTGGTTTTGTTTCAAGTATTTTAAAATTGACAGACAAGTTGCATGAGTAACATAGAGCAGGGTGGCAAAAGACAGAAGCAAGTGGAAAAGGTTGGAGAAGGCCTATGTCGATTGGCAAACAGATCTACAATAAATAAAAAAAAAATCAAATCCTAGAGTAATAAAGTAACTGTATAATAGTGTTTAATTATAAGAAACATTTTCCGTAACTTTGTGATAAGATCTGAGTTAATGGCTATTTTTTTATTTATTTTAAAATTGAAATGTATTTATTGTTGTAAAAACATTTCTATATTTGTTTGCAGGTATGAAGTATTGGACTTTCAGAAGAGGGTGTCAGAAATGTATGATAAATTGAAAGAAGATAATTGGGAGGTTTTAGATGCTAGAAGGTAATTGCATTCTTTTCTAACACTTGATACAATCTGACAGTATGCTTAATACCAAGACTTGTACATGCATAATGTGAACCAGGTTTTAATACTTTTTATTATCTCTTTAAATAGTACTCTGAAGTCTCCACATAGAGTTTCTGTTTATTTCCAAATTTAAAACTTACAATGCTATTATTGTGTTAAAATTGTACTCATGGTATGGTGTCATGGAATATGTTAAATACCAATATCAGATTTACTAAATAAATGCATAATGAGAGTTCAATATTTTCATTTAATTCTATTTTCAGATCAATACAGACTATAGAAGAGGAATTACTAGAGAAATCATTGGATGTTATCAAAGCAGCTGAATTAAATCCTATAGACAAAATATGGGTCAAATAAATTATGTAAAATTTGTGATATCTATTTTAAATCATGTAATTATGGTTGTATAAATAAAAAAAATATTTTGAATACAAAAGTATTTATTTTTTCTGAATCTTTTGTAACAAAAGCTTTGCACCTTCAGAAGTTTGTTGCTTTATAAGATTTGTATGTGCTTTAATCTTCTTTATTAACTTGTTTGCTATTTTCTCTTCATTGTTTTCAATTAACTTGAGAATGAAGAAACATCCTCTATTTGTTGGAATCCAGACATTAACCTGGAAACATGGCAAGAAAAGGTTACAGTTTTTGAGATCACATAAATAATCAAATCAAATGCATGCAGCATTTTAAAAAAAGATTCTTTGAGTTTGAAATTTATGTTATATATCCGAAAAGAACAATTATTCATATTTATAATTGTATGGTTGTTAAAACTTACAGCTTCATCATTCAAATGTTCACAAATAACTTCTCCAAGAGTACCCTCAGTCTTGTCTTTGTCTAGGGCTGCAAGTTTCTTGAGGCACATGTGTATGCCTGCATCTTCAATGGCCAATACTTCTTTGCCATCAAGATTTATGACCCAATTTGACTGACATATCACTTTAGATAATGCTTCTAGAATATCTTTTGATATTTCTGTGGATGTACACATAGAATTAGATTCTATTTTAAAGGATACAAATCAGAATCTATAACAGATTTTGCCATTTATACTAATATTATAACGAGGAAATAGTTGTATATTTGCATGTATTGAAATAACTTTAAAAAGGAGTAAGCCAATTTAAAACATTCTTTCATCAATAAAAAGCTATGTTATCAATGAGTAACAGAAGCTACTTATTTTACTATATTTTTAATTACATGCAAAGTAGAGAGCAGCAGCTAGTCTAATAAGAGTTGTTAATAAAATTATTGGCATTGCATTGCATGTGTTAAAATAAATATAAAACATTATATTTTGAATAAAAATAAACTATTTAATTCTTACCAATTGACAATACAGCTATAGTTAGTAGAAAGTTAGCTTTACTGCTCAGCCAAAAGTTGGCATCTGCTTCCATATCCTGCTTCAGGAGTGGCAGTATGGCTTCCCGGAGCTCTGACACTCGGATTTCAGCATCCTTCTTTGAAGTACCACTTTTAGCACCATCTTCTAAGAACTTTATGAAACTCGGATGAAAGGCTTGCGGGTCTTTAGGTTTTACCAACCAATGTAATACCTGGAAAACATTATTTCTCTTCTTATAATAATATCATTGTAAAGAAAAATTTAGTTGTTTGCATTTTGTTCAACAGTTCAATAGTCTGGCTCCGAAACTATTGTACTGTTATTAAAAATGCTTTTGCCATGACAGTAAAAAGGCTGTATTTACTAGATTTTTTCTAATACTGCTTGAAGTCGGTCATGGCCAAACCCAGTATTTTATAAATTTAAATGGATATTATTAGAAATGCAACTTACATCAACAAAGTTTTAAAAAATGTAAGTATTATGATTGGGGTATAAATACTACTGTTCGGTTAATTTTCAGACCTTGTACTTACCATTTTCCCCCAATGATCTTTGGCTATATCTTTCAAATTGCTAGCTAAAGTGGACACAATCGCTTTCTTCACTAAAACAGTGTCATCGACGGCGTCGAATATCGTTATTAAAAGACGATAAGCTGTCTTATGTTTGCTCAAAGACACAACATGTTCCTTCACTACTTTCATTATAGTCTGAAACAAAAACATGCAAATTTTACATATAAGTCAAGTTAATAACTTACATCTTATGTAATTACATACAGTACATTAAAAGAAAAATGTAGAATAAAACAAAAAAAAATTGCCAGATTGCATAGAAACTAAACTTAAATGTATGGTAAATTATCTCTATCTTTTTTTAATGTGAATTGTTTGTATTTGTTTATGAGACAACTAAAAGAGCAAAGATCCAGTGGTTCATAGCGGCCCAGCAAAAATATATGTAAAAAGTTTAGGGCTTATTTATTTAACTGATGTTAGTAATACAAACCTTTTTATCTTTATTAGTGCCTTGCCAGACACAAATACTGGCCGCATTGACACCTGGCAGGGAGTTGCTCAGCGGCACAATCAGCGGACTTAATGTTGAGATCAATTCCACTTTATCTTCTGCCGTGCACTCACATATGTAATTGTATAGTACAGTTTGAAATAACCTGGGAAATGTTTTTATGTGTAATATATGAAAGAAATGATGATTTTTTTCTTTATTAAATTAAAGTTGTGTTTTAACAAGTTTTTAGACATGTACATATCTTCTGTTGCTTTTGTCTTAAAATATGAGAATTTATAAAGGCATATAATAATACCAATGATACTAATATTATAAATGCCAAAGTTTAGATGGATGGATGTTAGAGTTTGTAGCCTAAATGGCTGAACGAATTTCCATCAAATTTAGTGTAGACAAAGAGGATAATCTGGAAGAACACATAGGCTCCTTAGTTTTGTTTTTTTTTAATTCCACGCGGACGGAGTCGCGGGATAAAAGCTAGTTTATCATATTTCATAGTAATATTAAAAATATTAAATTTGTAATTACACATCTCCAAAAAGGTAAAAGTCTCAATGAAATTTAGCTCAAATGTAGAACATAGCCTAGAGAACTTTAACTAGATTTTTAAATTTTGTGCAGACAAAGAAGCTTGCAAAATGTAGTGTTTATGTTACATTTTCCGA
>NW_013527137.1:5677780-5691003 GCF_000836215.1 Papilio polytes
TCTGGTGTGTCCTTATAGGCATCACTGAGAGTTTTGATTTTATCATCTTTTGACTGTAAAAAAAGATATTACTTGACACTTAGAATAACTCACAGGGTTGTCTCACCACATATACACTTAAAGACCAGCTATAAATAAAAGTTACAGCCACATACTAAAATCTGTTTTATGGACATTGCCTCTTTAGCACCAATTACAATCTGACATATGTTAAAATTTAAATGAAATCTCATGTTTAAGAGTGGCCTCATTATTTAAGACACTAATACATATTAATTATTTAAATGTCATTTCAGTATTGGCCTTCAGTATAGAGGATGGATACAATAGAAGACCAAAAAGTAACATTCAAGTAAATGTAAGGTATAAAATTTCACTTACATTCTTATATAATTCACCATAGAACTCTTGTTGCATGTGTAATTTTTCTTTCTTTGTAGCAAATTCACCATACGCATAGTCTAGTACTGGAGCACTTATAGTGTGAGTGGCCAGTGATACAATATGACCAAACAACTTTTTTATAACCTCATGACGGATGTAATCTGTGCCATATTTTATTATCCGTTTCACTGCATGTTGTGCGTACTTCGATTGCATCATTTGCACCATAATGTCTAACAATTCTTCAGATATTTCATTTTTTATATCTTCTGGACTATGCTTGAGTAGGACTTGGATAACTCTGCTTAAATCGTGAGTGAGTGCGATGGATTTGTACTGGCCTTTCAACATGCAGTGAAGTTCTTTGCATGCTTTCATTCTGAACTCCTGTTTGACCACTTTTCTGTAAGTATAAGTAGAATTTTATGTATAGAAAACCTAGTTTCAAAGTTTTTCTTTGTTGAAAATGAATGTATAATGTTGAGCAATATATTTTATAATATAAATAGATTGTTTACAGTGTGTTATGAAATACTGTAATAAGTGAGTATTGAAATAACATTTATAATAACTCAATAAGAAAAACTAAATAAATCAGCAACCGTGCTTGGTGTTCCCACTGCTCGTATGCTCCTTTCTCTTAAAAATAAAAAGAAAACAGAAATTACCTTTGAATTTGTGCAGATAACAATTTAGCCTTGTGTGAAATCTCGAAAATTTCAGCAGTGGCCTTAGCTTTACGCCGAATTAGTCGTAAATTTTTCTTTTCCTTTTTCATTTCAGCCCATTTAGGTTTTTCACCTTCCTCCTGTGCTTTTGAAAATTTATCTTTCACAAAACTTGGTTTACCTTTAGCATTGGGTGTTTTACCAAACTTCCCTTTGTTTTGAGCAAAATTACCTTTGGTTTTAAACCCGACTTTGTTCTCTTTATCACCAGTTTTAAATTTAGGATCATGTTTATTGTTTTTGAAGCCTTTGTTGGGTTTATTAAATTTTGAGGTCCCATTTTCTTGGTTTACTTTCCCGGCATTTTTCTTTGTCTTGAAAGACTTGTTCTCCTTGAGATCGTCTTTTGATTCATTAAATTGAACTTTCTTTTTCTTCGGAGATCCAGCATCTGCTTCGGTATTTTTTCTTTTGGTCTTCAACATTATGAATTAAGGCGCACTTATATCTTAAAATCTAGACGTATAAGTTTAAAATTGCTTCGTCGCAACAGTTAAGAAATAATTGAGAAATTACACAACTGAATGTGTATTAATATAACTTAATTATTACAATAAATGTTTTAGGAAATTTGTAATTTAAAAATTATTATTTCCACGTGCTGTTGAACTGGTCGATGGTTGACATTGACAATTAAAAGTGACAGTTGTCGAGAGCCATTTGTCAAAAATCTAAGACGTTCCGATGTTTAAAAAAAAATTAAATAAACAATTGTTAAAAAAAAAATTATAAATGAAAAAAAAATATAAATAATCCAATCTCTGAATAATACTTAAATTAATTACTAAAATAATGTACACAGGATTTTAGTTGCAAACTAGGCTTCATTACAAGTACCAGTTATTTGTGAACAAAACAAAAATCGGACTTTAACAACTATCTTTTTTTGTAAAGGTCCAAAACTGATTTGCTAATCGATTTATTATGTAATATTTAAGTAGCTTATTTTGCATGACAACATTATTTAGAAGTTGAGGAAAACCTCTGCGCCTTCGGCGAAAGTAATAGCATGAAAAGCACCTGCCGTGATTTCACTGACTGCAGGCGCGGTGTAGAATTATTTTTTAGGATTAGAGCGAAAATTATTATACATGTAACAAAGCAAAATGGAAGAGTTACTGAATAAATCACTGTTATGATAAATGAAACTAATCATTTAAAAATGTCTCCCTAGCATCAAGACAAATGATTTCTTCTATCGTTACTTCATATTAAAACAATGCTATTCTATTAAGGAATAATGTGTCTCGAGTTCTTATTGGAGTTATTTTTTTATAGAAGATACCAAGTTCCAAGTTTAATTTTCTCTAATAATAGTGTTTTTATTTATAAGTACTTAAATAATAAAACCTGTAACAATTTTGAATCACCGCTATCATTAATCTTCTCGTATGGGGCAGGTTGGCGGCGAGTACGCAGCGTACAGCCAACGCGCATAATTCGTTTCCTTTCTAAGAAAAGAAAACCATCGCCACGCGAGCTGAAATTAAACGTGTCTAGAACCTTTGTGAGAGTTAATTGCATTTCGTAGTTAGGAAATAAATTACTGTTCAACACTAGTACATATATCATTTTACCTGTCACAAACATTTGTTAATTTCTAATTATATGATATGAAAAGAAATATAATAAGAAAATATTTTTTATTTACTTATGTCCAGAACCTAGAAATTAATAATGATAGAAATTCTAAATAAAATACATTTCCATCTATCATTGTTTTTTTTAAACTTAAAACGCTATTAAAATGTGATAATAGTGTTGTGAGTGGTAGAGGCAGTTAATCACGCCTACGCGGCGCGTCCTCGCAGTTACCGCGAGGGCCGCGCGGGCGCTCGTTTCCCGGAATCCTTGTTTCCGATTCCGAAATACTCAGCGCTGTTATACCGAGAAATCTCGATGGACGTCATTCTTACCGATGCTGTTAAACTCGAAACACGTAGCTTTCTAGCGAGCTGCCTTCGCCGTTACAAATAAGCAGAATGCGTGAAAAGAAGTCGCTGACCCTATGTTACGAAATCATTCGCCTCAACATGGGAGACCGTTGAACGAGTCGGTGTTAACTTCTTCCACTGAAGGTCAAATAGGTGTCAGACACGAAACGAAAATATGTACTTGTAATAACTTAATTGTAATGCTTTAGTGTAGTTTGTCTCACCAAAGCTTTACTAAGGATATTATTGAGACCGGCCGTTAGTGGTATGGTACCACCATAAGTCATTGAAAGTGTGAGTGATGACTGAAATGAAGTATGATAGTTACGTAGAGGACAAAAACGTGTTGCGCGGACCTTAGAGTAGGGTAAGGATGAAGACGATGAAAGAAAAAATGGAAAAACAAAAGAACTTCGATTATTTAAAATTTCATTTATTAATGACGTACATTGTAACATTTAAAATTGATTCGTACAACAAACGTTTGTATACAGGACGATAACTATTGATTAAATATTAAAAACGGCCATTTCGTGGTTACACTATTTACAAGCGTCACTGCAAGATGGATTGTGTGTTCGTGTATATGGCTCCAAGGGCGGATCCAGCTTTGGCGCCAGGGGAGGGGGTCACATAGTTGTGGTCAAGTCAAGAGCTTGACAAAATATATTTACACATTTTGTCAAGCTCATGACACAGCTCAGGTAGGGTCATAACCCCATGACTCCCCCGCCTTTGTGTGGCTCACGGCTGTTTACGGAATACATTTTTATAGTTTTAAAATCCATCTTAATTAACATGACTATTTAGTTGTACCGCAACATATTCGAAAAGTAAATTGATCGCTAAACAAAACAAAAATGGACGCAGTGTATAAAAAACAACACTAAAACGTAGATCATATAAATCAATCAGTCAAAACTTAATATAAAAACTATGCAGGCAAGTGTTATTTACTAAATAATGTTAGGTACATCTAAGGTTTATACAATAAAACGTCAAATCTAAACTATATACATAATTTCATTAACAAATTCATTTCTTAAAATTACATTTCATAAACCGATTCTTAATATATAAAAGCCATCTTAAAGCTACTCAGATTTAATTCAAAATCTTAATTCTATAATTGGTGCTAGGAATATTGAAATTCTGTTTAAAATAGCTGCTAAAATACATCAACGGACACAAAATTACATACAAACAGACTGCAAGATAAGATTTTATTTAGAAAAAGCAACTTTCTCACGGCGTAAGCTAATTCCGGCGTACTCCATGTATTATGTATAAGAAGGTCCCTACTGGAGATTACGTCAAGGGGTTCATTAATCACTCCTTACGTTTCATACGAGACTAAGCTTCGGACGCCGCATATTGAAATTCAACGCAGGCTTAACTATAACAAGTGCACCAATCTAGATCTATTGAGGTTTGATTCATGCTTTAAAGGCAAGAATCGGCTTCTAAAAACTAAATCGAAGATACGTTCGATCGACGTAAGGATTAAAATCAGAACATTACTTAGAAAACAAAACGATAATAATTTTATGTATATAAAACTTATTTATTACACATCGGTACAAACGATACGTATTCATAGAAAGGGTATACAATGTTAGTATTCTGTACCGTAGTCGGGTTATGCCGGACGATTAGTAAGCTGAATTTAATCCACGTATAGCAGCGGAGAGTCGCTGTATACAGCTAGTTCGTCGGAACTTAACTGTTCGTCTCCCGACCAACGACCGGCATACAAATGTTATTTAAACTAAACAAAAAGACACCGCCCGAAAAACAGAATGCTCCCATTTTATAAACACCGTCACGTTTTATCGAAACACGTGCGAAATAAACTTACATTTATTTTCAAGCACCAATTACTTTATAAAACTCTAAACATACATTATTATATAAGTGTTCTGTCCCTTAATGTAGATTTAGTTAATGGCTGTTTAAATAATCATCATAGGATTCTGAGTGAAACATTAATATAGATTAACTTCAAGAAAATTAATTTTCACGTAACGTATATAATTTTTTTTGTTGCCGAGGCGTGATTCCTAACCATTTTTAGCTATACAACAATACTGGGTATTTGTAGAATAATTTTTATATAGAAAAATTATCTATAGCGCAACAGAATATTATAAGATTTTTAATATAAATTTCTAAATATCTCTTACTGACAACCGTTGTTCGTTGTTCATTTACCAATTCAACTTGATCAATAATTTATTCTACAACATTATTATAAATCTGAACATTTTTGTGTAATGAAGACATCGTGTAACGCGTGTGAAAATATTAAATCTACAACAAATGTATATGTAGCTAGCTGTACAATCATAAAGCGATAAAACCTCCTTAAATTCACAACAATCGATAAAGCTTGATTCAGTATAAAATTTGACGCACAAACTCATCAATACCGTGTGTTTCTACTGATTTAACACTTGTATCAAAACATCAACTGTCTCTCTTATTTCCAATAGAACGAGAGAGACGACAATATATTTCACACAAGTGATTCAACAGTGGAAATCCAGCTTTAATCATTTAATAGCTTTCATAAGCTGAAGCGATACTAAAAGATAAGATTTCGAGTACTCCTAATTTTATATTTAGCACCTCCCAGAATAGGCACGTTCATCACATGTTCTCAGTTCTGAACGATACATCTAATTCTATGCAGATCTACTTCGATTTATAAATCCCTGTTACATTCACGCATGTAAATATCAAAATTCTTTTCTTCCTATTCTTAACAAGTCTCGAGATATTAATAAAAACTTTACACCTTTAGACGAATGATAAAATATCCTTTTACGTCAATACCCTTAGCGTTTTCAGTACTCGTATATAAAATTTTTATTTCAATAAAACTGTAATCGACAACTCAACAACTATTTCATCGTGTTGGAAACAGAGAATAAATAATTTTATTAAAATTCAACTTGTAATATACAGCAATCTTTTTACACTATAAATTGTACGTGAACGGAAAATTTTTAGAATACAATTTTCAACATGCAATCCAATTAAAGCTATAAATATTTTTCTTATACAATCCTATCTATAAAAGCGGCATTTCGCAATTGTCAAAATCGTGCCTCAACGCGCAGTTCCGGGTTGAGTTTGCCGACCTATACATACATTATATATAATTTTTTCTTTTCACAATTCTGGAAATGCTAATCGGCCGAACCAGTTGATAGTTCGCGCGCAAGGCTCGCGCTCGCTCACCTTCCCAGAAACGAAAGCGAGACGGCTAACAGCTCGCCCGCGCCTGCGCCCGCGTCTCACTACTAGCCAGAAATGTCATTATCGTAATAACCTCCCGGAATGAGGGCCCTTTCCGATATAACTTCGTAAATAGAGAACACGGTACAGACGTAAACAGATGCTCACAATATTATGCTAAAATTAGAGCTTATACACAAATAGCGTTCTAAAACGAGCTAGACGAGCGATTTACGCGCTCAATTTTTTCATAGCGTAGCATCAAAGTATACACAGTTAGCACATTTGAATACGTGTATAGACGTTAAAAGTACCATCTAATCATATTTACTTTTTTAAATGGACAATTTATAAAAAGGCAAAGCGGTCTGGCTCCGTCGATAATTTCAAGGGATATTATGACTTGTTTCCAAGAAGGCGCAGCTATTAAATTGACCAAAACCGCACCCGAACCGGTCACACAAATATCCATTACATAATTATCGACATATGCATTTAGACATCGTTACAAGAAATGCATTTTATAAAACAGGAAAATTGTAATTATTGTTATGTTATTTATAAATGTATATTATTTTTATAGTAAAATCGGTAATAAGTTACTAATCCCAGTCGTCATCGCTGGAGGATCGTTGCGGTGTGGACTCTCCGGGCTCGGGGATGGCGTTAGCCATGGCGTGCAGCAGGGAACCGCCGCGCGCGCCTGCTCGCTCCGCACCAGAGATGCCGCGCCGTCTCATCGACAGCTTGGCGTGCAGGTCCGCCATCAAGTCGCCGCCTACTGCCGCTTTGTTACCCTGTGAACATAAATCATACTAATATTATAAATGCGAAAGTTTAGATGGATGGATGGATGTTTCTTAGAGTTTGTAGCCTAAACGCCTAAACGGATTTCGATGCAATTTGGCATAGATGTAGAGGAAAGTATGGAAGAACACATAGGCTACTTGCATTTGTTTTTTCTTAATTCCGAGCGAAAGGAGTCGCGGGCGAAAGCTAGTATACAATAATTTATAGGGTAAACGTTACAAGATAAAGTAGTGTCGATTATCCATTGCATTAAGGCGTTTTGCGCCGGAGAATTACATATCACGACTCGTCATGAGAAACAAACGTCTATATAATAGGCTTCGATTATTTGTATAACTATCAAATTCTATGTATTAATTTTTATTAGCCCTTTATCGTTACTCATACATAACTAATTTAAAGTTTATTGGTTATAAAAATATGATAAAACAGTTACCATTTCCCGATAGCGCGGATGTTGGGATGAAAATAGTGTAAAATGGAAATAATTATCGTATAAAGTACTGAGAAACGAGTGGGACGTTACGTTGTTATCTGTTATATTATAACGAAGTTCAATGGCACGTTAATTAAAAAGATATAGAATATTATTATAATAAATTAAATTGGCTTATGTAAGACATTGTAATCTAACGATGCTAAGATTTGATTGTTTGTTGGAAGTTGCGTATGGAGTTATGTGAAGTAATCGATGCGGGCAAACGTTTAGTTAATAATGTATTACAGTCATAGTGAATATTGGATTAATAATATCTAATTTCGTTAGAGAGCTTGTCAACTGTAAAATGATTATCTTTTTTGGTAATTGCATCTTAAAACTAATGGGACTGGACGTAACAGAAGTATTTTTTTGTTACTAATAAGAGTTGTCTCAAAAGTAAACACATAAACACACACTTGTGTCAACATAAGGGCTTTTGTCGCCAATTGAGACAGCGAAAAGACTTAAGTCGACTATAGCATTCACATACTATGTATAGAATATTAATCAAATCATTGCTCGACAACAGTGTATGTGCCATTTCAATTTTTAGATACTATCAAACAATAATATCCACTAACAGCTTAAACATAAGGAGTAGAATCGCATGTAACATCGCAAATGTGGCTCGGTCGACCCGCTAACAGAATCTCCATAACAGGATAACCTCCAATTGAATAATTTAAGTAATAAACATTTGGGAGCGAACCTGCTCTTCCTTTTTAGAAGCAGCGGTATCTCAACGAGCTGTTACCGAGAAGTGGACGTGGGGGAAAAAATTGCCAGAGCAAAAAGTATTCTACGTAGTGCAAAATGTAAATACTTAAGATGGCCACGGCCATTCCTGAGGCCAACTTACATTACGATGCTGCGGCCAAATCGCTTCTCGCCGTTGTTGGCAGAATTTAAAATAACATTATAAAAAATGTCAACAAGGTAAAGATTTAGATATTTAATACAAGCATTAAACTATTACATTTACTTGTTTATGTAAATAACTATCTTACTACATGTTAATATAAAATGTTTTGTTAATTTACGTTATTTAAAACAAATGTAATGGTCACAAACAAAACAATAAATACTGCTAACGTGTATAGGTCAGGTTTATCGTATAATTGTTGAGCATAGTGCAGAGGTGGCGAAACCAACGACCGCATTAGTCTATAAAAAACAATCTATAAAAAATAACTTGGACAAGTTTCGATTTCTTGGTAATTCAATCATCTTTAAAAATTTTGAAATGGCTTTAGAAAAGGACAAGAATTACCTCGATGGATAGAAAATATCATTTTAAACCTACACTTTTTAAAGTAACAAAATATTTCTCGATTATCTGTTTAAGTCAAGAACGATTCTGAAAACTTACTCAAACTGAAAGTTCTCAAACTCAAATATTTTAAATTGGCATTTCTTTGATAAGCTGCACTAATTAAAATATCGATTAAACATCCGGATCTGCGGCCCTTGTATTCAGAGCTTTGACACCTCTGGCATAGCGTCCAGCCAAGAACGTTAACCTGTTTATTTTGTTACGAAGAGTTAAACAAAAATCGACCTTATTCCTATTTGAATTCAGTTACAAATTACATAAGTTATACAGTAGCGGTGTTAGTTTATTTATTGGGCCGTTATCACAACAAACAAGTTAAATAGAGTTTACAATTGGTTACGGTCACGAGCTATAATATATATAGAGTAGACTGAAAACCCTACCTTTGATAATATTTCGGCACAAATATCGAAACTTTTCGCGTAGTTATATATGTATTCCAAGCAATATTATACATATAGCTAATAAAAAGTTGTTAAAGACATGATTTGGAAACATGAAATCAATATTTTAGATACCAGAATATCTATAGGATACACAGACAACGAATCTTCAATACATAGAGATATTTAAATCGAATAAGTTAAATCGTTTCATAAAAGATGGTATTAAAAACGGTTTTGTTCAGAAATAAAAATAAAATACAAATAAAACGAAACACATTTTTTGTGCTACCTATATTGGTATATAAAAATTTGATTTGAGTTTTTATGACAATAATATTGAAAGATTTTTTGTTATCGATATTCTTTTTTGGTGCCGGACCTCTGGCCCCGATATTAAACGAAGTATCACGCCGCGACCATTTCGGAGTATCCATTACCTCACTTCATGCGGAGAGTTGATTTAAATTATAAAAAGGTAATTTATAACAAATTTTACATAGAATTGTTTTGTTTTAAGTGATTATACTCGTAGTCTCTCATTTTAGACTCATACAATTGCAGAAACTTTAGGATGCAAGTGTACGTGTGATTACAAACACGTTGAAAAAATGATTGTTCCTTACATTATTTTAGTGTAAGGGATTTTCTAGACAAAGTTGTCTTCTGCGAATATATAAAAGACTTAAGTTCAAATATTCAAACACTCAAAGGGATGCAAAACGTCGATTCATTAAGAATTCAGGAGCCACAAACATTTCTCGAAGTACTAGAGCGTAAAGTGCTATAAAAATATTATAGGGCGACAAAGAGAATTCACTAATCGTATACTTTGTTAGTGCCAACAGTGAACACTAAGGGTAGGCCATTAAATACACCGGCGTCGGTTCTTTCAGCGAACGATCTATAAAAACAAAGAGACATACAAACGCGTCTCCGAAAGGAGCGTACACATCACATATTCCCGGGAAACGCGCGACAAAAGCCGGCTCATGCGAAATGAACGCTTCAACGGAAATTATCGATTCCCTTTAAACGATACAGCGATTTGTGAACTTGAATCTATATTAATACAACTATACTGAGATGTTGACAGAGGAAAAATACTACGAGCTATTATTTTCTGGATCTCGGAACTCTGCTATTCTTCAAAGCTATTCAACAATTATTATACAAGCAATTACGCGATATTGTTCTCTCATAAGTCGGTTCAGTTTCGATAATAAATTTTCAAAGATATTGGTTAAAATGAAGTATAGTTTTACATTGAATAACAATAACTTAACTTTTAAGTATGGAAACGAGTGAAAATTGAAAAACTTGTGCGTATTAAGATGAAGGCTTCTTAATAAGGTAAGGACCTACATTGTAATATTTGACTTAGCATTACATTCGTCGCTCTCTATAAATGTTAGAAAGTTAAATTATGTAAAATAATAACTTATTCCAAACCACGGATAATTTTAATTAACCAATGAACTGAACTATTACAGTTTACACCTAACAAGCCTAAACCTACTTTTTAACACAGGTTATTTTAACGAAAAACATTCGGTGAAGGGATATTAAAAGGGGCTAGTAAGTAACTTAAAAGAGAAAGTTGAATAAATTATACCTATCGATTCGGTTGGACTAAATCTTGATATCGTTTTTAATATTTAGGTCCTGTTTCATTCGAAAGATATTTAGTGTCGCAATCAGATGTGTTCATAAATAGATCTCCTTGTAGTTTTACTATAAATCTAAGCTAAACGAATCTTTATTCACCCATTAAACTTTGAGTTAGCAAAAACGTGGGCAAGGCAGGCGAATGTGTTCAAGGAATTGTGGAAGCGGGGTCTTGGTGTATTGATAGGCCTCAATTAAAAACCGGTGTGTGAAATGTGTTCACGTGCCATTTCGTTATAATGGTGACATATTTATAATATTAAAGGCCTGTCCCACCACTAGCTGATAGAGGCTCAGATAGGTTAAAAAAGACGTCACACAAGATAAGGTAACAAAATCCGATATTTCCATCACATATTTTACACATCGGATTGTTCTCAGACAATTTACAATTTGGTAGGGCAGGATCTAATTATTATTAATGAATATAATATAAATGAAATATCTTGCGGTTTATAATTTCTGTTAACCTTACACTATAAGTTCAGTTACGATGTCGATGAAATTTTTTTTACATATATTATCTAGAAATTTTCTCAAGTATTACTTATTATTATTAGAATAACTCAACACCTATGATATTCACAGATGAAGGAATTAAAAGGAAATTCATAGAGTAATTTGCATATTTTCTGGGAAACTCAGGCTGAGGACCGTTCTATCGAAACATCGAGAGAAAAAGGTCAAGTGTTAATAAAAACAGTAAGGGACCTCGTAACGTAAACAACAAATTTACATATCTATTCGCACGTGATCCCCACCACGTGGAAGCACACACACATACAAACAACACAATAGCCGTTGATACTATTATCAATATTACGTTATCACAGAGTAGAATAGTTGTCATTCTTAGAAGTACGCCAACATACAATTACAACGGTTTCCTTGAAGCGTCCGGCATTGTAATTATCCATACAGAGCCAGTCCGTGGTTTAGATACAAAAATAGAAACCATAGTTTTTGTTCCGGCCGACAAAGTAATGGCTAATTAAATTGACCAGGACAATTAATTTTTTTTAATAGGTCGATGTTTGACCGCGATTTTTATGACCGTATAATCTAAATTGTAGTGACGTAGGTATTTTAAATATAAGCATGTAGATGATCATAAAATTTTTAATCAATTGTATATGGGACGAGGAAAGCAAGATCAATTTAACCCGAATAGAGACCGAGTAGTAACACTAAAGGTTAAACAAAGACTGGCTGCTGTTATTGCATTAGAAATGTTTAATCGATTTGACCTAAATCGAATGAAAAATATTTTCGATTACGAGAGGGTATCAATTCCTCGGAATCGTACGTTCGTTAAGGTTGAACGATTAAAACAAGCGTCGCGCCGGTTTGCGGCTAATTCGCAGGCTTATTGGAGCGATGGGGGCAATAAAGCGCTAATTGAGTACCAATACAAGAAGCCCATGAACGATTCCGCGAACCGCAAGATCGACACGCTTCATCTGCTTTGTTACAATATTAATAAATAAATAAATACTTTATCTGAAAGAAATAAAAACACGTTGGATCCAGGAATTGTTTTTAAACTCTTAGGTCATAGGACAAACTGTAAAAGTAGGCATGACCTCTACAGTACATAGAGAATGCAAGGGAAAAAGATGTAAAGCTCTGGGTAAATACACCGAGTAATAATAAAATGTGATAAACAGATTCGGTTTGTGTGTACCGCGTGCGTATAAAATTATCTCTTGTAGCAATTAATAATAACTAAAAATACAGCAAAAGGCCACTTGTACGATTACAAGAGATAACACATTGTCGGTAATGATATGTTTCTCCGTAAACTACGTATGTACGTTTTACTTCAATGTCGGGTACATAATAATTAACGAGCGTATTGTTGTCGGTCGCACATCCTTGTCAGGCACGCGCCCGTAAACCTACTTAAATGGCGAGGTGACTTTGTCGTGACATGAAACAATCTACAAACGCTATTTTTATTAGCAAACTAGCTATCGCCTACGACTTCATATAAGCTTAAGCATTCTATCAGAATAGTGTGAGTTCATCGGCCAAGGGTGGCTGGCAACAACAGTTTAGATGCTGTCTTGACAATTGTCAAAGTGTGGTCGTATGTGGATGGTGGTAATAGAATGTCGTTTGACAGCCCACTCGACGAAGTGGCGGGCGCGTGCGGAGACCGGTTCCAAAATCGATTCCCGGCATAGCACTCGGTCGTGTTTTAGCTGAACAGATTTGAACTTTTTACTCTTCATGAAATGCGCGAATCAAACCACGTATCGA
>NW_013527137.1:5691034-5696199 GCF_000836215.1 Papilio polytes
CCTGCCGGATCGCTGCCATCAAGTTGGAGTGCGCGTCACCGCCGGATGGAGGAGGCAATTGTTTCGGCTTTTCGTCACTGCTAAAAAGAGAAATAAGTCTATTAACAGACGTAATATATGTAATTCTTCACCGGCTTATTGCAGGAATGGTAGAAGTTTTTCGCGGTCAAGTCTGTATTAATTCCATTGGCATTAAAGTATAGTTTAGTTCGAACGATTATAAACAGTAAGCTTGATTCAAATTATATCGTTTCGCATATTTTGTTAATTCATTAATTTTACTTCAGAACGAACGCAATCTTCGTTAGCAATGTTCTGCGGAACTTTCCCGCTACTTTCCAGTCAAAGTCATGTCCCAATCGGTCCACCCGTTCCAGAGAAGGCGATTCGGTCGCTATTTTGACAGCGCGGAATTAAAAAAAATGTAGTCTATAATATGCCCATCCATGTCCGCATTTTAACGGGACTTTCACTGGAGGGACGTTCTGGCGATCCGGAGAGAAACGCGGCTTGCGGACAGACAGACAGACAAAAAAAAATTAAATGCGATTATCGTTATCAGCAACGCTAGTACATTATCTTCCCGAAATCTAAAATTTTTCTTTTGATATTACAGAGACACTCCAATTTCATTATATGTAAAGATAGATAGATATCATATACAGGTAAAGTACAACTTTTAAAGGCATTTAATTTTAATCAAACTAGGCAAAATTATGGTCAGCAGTATTTTTAAATTGGATAGTGTTGCAAGTGGATTTCGTCTAAATTGTATTACACTGACGTTGATCCTATCAGTGTAGATCGAAATACCTTCATTAGCTAATCGTATGAAAAACACTAATTTTCCATGAACACATAATGAAGTCCGTATTCATATGTACATGGGCAAACTATGAGACTTATTAGCTTTTTACAAAGATATAACATTAACTTTGTTTTTATACAATTAATTCCATATGGTATAATGAAATGAACATCATGTCACACAAAAATTCAAAACCATTACTTACGAAGAATAATTTGACATTTAGAGTCTATAATAAACTAAATACATTATGCATCGTTTTGCACCTGCAAATATTTATAGCTCTGCATAAAGTAATGCAGTACTAAAAAAATTACCTTTTAATAAAATAAACACAAGCGACAATTTTTAATAGTATGAAATAAATTATGCATTACGTTTTATGTAAAAAGTATAGGTTGTTAGGGGTTAATGTTAAGTGTGACATTTTAACACGAAAGGTGTTAAAGTTAATGGCATTTCATTAAACAAGTAACCATTTTTACAAAGTATTATGTTCATACTTTGTAAAAATGGTTAGACGGTCTATAGTTTCTGATCACTGTGCGTGTATAGTGACCAAGTAATTCACAAACGATATGTTGGTAAAACTTTTTTTAATCTATAATATTCCTCTAATTAGAAGTTCAAATTGAATATCACAAAAGAAATAGTTACAATATATTGTGAGATTAATTTAACATTAATTATACAAAGATCTAATTACCAAGAAATAAAGACAAAGATTTTCCATAATATAAATTAACAAACCGCTTCCAACTACCAACAAACTATTATAATTATCGAACAACTTGTTATCAGAATATTATAAGAATTGGACAATTACTTGCGAATTGCGATCTAAATGTTCTTAATAACTTCTTCGAAAATATACAAGATTAAACAATAAGGTTTAAATTCGTCTACCAATGCATTAATAAAATGTTGACTTGTACATTGCTCAATCAAGTTAACGGTAAGGAATGTATCTAGCTTAGATGTGAAATAACCTGGATATCTTATCCCACACTAGTTAATAAGCATATATTACCTAGTATTGGTATAAAGAACATAATAATATCCTCAGAATAAGAAGAACTGGTACTTGGCGACGAACAAATGCGATGGCCCGCAGTAAGATTATTATTTATTGATATCCTGGATATATCTCAGTCTTAATAAATTTCAGAATAGCATATGTCTGATTTGGAACCTTTTTATACAAAAATATTAGAAGATTTTGTGTTAATTTACTAATATTTCCTTAAACTATTCCAACTAAGTTCTAGGGATGTGCTAGGATATGGTTTACGATAATAGTCCAATGGCGGGATTCGAACCGTCGACCAAAAGATCGATAATCCGTACCCCAAACCTTTAGGCTACTGACGCTTTATTGTTTTTTATCCAGATAAGAAGTACATAAACCGATAGATTTAATTATTATGATGTAATTGGCTTTCGCTCGCGTGGAATTGAAAAAAAAAACGAAAGTGAGTAGCCTATGTGTTTTTGCAGACTATCCTCTGCATCTGTACCAAATTTCATCGAAATCCATTCAGCCGTTTAGGCCACAAACTCTAACAAATGTCTATACCTAAAAGACGTTGTTTAGCTATTAAGTTCTAATAAGTGGTTTCTTTTCGAACAACTCTAATACGATAAAAGTTTATAGACCGATAAAATCTATATAATATAATAAAGCGTAAACACACAATTCTGTTGTTTAAGTCAGCAATCACAGCATATTTTCGAACAACTCTTTTTTTAATAAAAAGCCCTACACTTACGTCACGCTTTAGGCTATTATATTTTCTCGCCGTTATACTTAAGGGTAAATATTTTGGATAAAAACCCTAATGTGCAAGGTTGTCATCATGTCATGTCATTTTGACATTTGTAATTTATAATTTGACAAATGTAAACAATAAAATAAAATTTCATTCGGATGAAGTCGCATGGGAACAGCTAGTATCTTACAGTTGAAAAAAGACACGATAGAACAAGTGGTTACATTGAGGTTTCTGCTAAGTAACGTTTCGTACTAACAAGAATTTGTCAAACTGAAGGAAGCAAGAACAGCTTTACAAGTCCAAGAAGAGCTAAGGTCAGCATAGCGATTGGACGATACAGATACAAGTTGCGTAAATAAAAACTCGTTCCGTCCAGACTTCCAATGAAATATTATAGTGTTGAATCATTCATGGTAACCTTTAAAACACGCGATGGGCCCTCACCGATTCCAAATATTTCTCTTTTTCTGTCACTGTTCTTTAATGACATTGATTACTCATTTAAAAGGATACACGGATTGCCGTTCAGAGTGTTTTTTCCTTTTGTTTTAATGTTTGTGCAGTAGCGATGGAAGTAAGCACCAAGATTATTGACATCGGTGTTCTCTATTTGCTTATGGCTAATATCTTTATTGTGTAAACAAGATATTTTAAATAGAGACTGCGTCTTGAGAAATCCTCAGAAAATCCCGTCCTGTTACAATTTTTAGGACGTAAATCGATTTACTATATGTGCCTTGATCAATGTATTGTAAAACTCTTGAAGGAACTTCTTTCCCACGAAACGCTATTTCTGTTTGGGCGCCAATGTGCCGCGTCGCGTCACTTGCCACTAGAAAGTTCTGGGAAGCGTGATCGCTCGAAAGCTATTTCAGGCGCCATTGCCAATGTCTCCCCGTTCGAATCAATTACTTCCTTGTGGATGAGTTCGTCTCAAACAAAGTGTATTGGACGTAGGTTCAATGCGCTGTTAATCAGCGACCTCTAAAAGTTTAGCTTTTACTATCTATACTAATATTATAAAGAGGAAAGATTTATACTTGTATGTATTGAAATAACTCAAAAACTACTGGTCCCATTTAAAAAAATATTTCACCGTTAGAAAAGTAATTTACCTGTGAGTAAGGCTTTGTTTATTAAAATCACGCGGGCGAATTATTTATACAAGTAATTTATATCAAAGTATAAAGTATAATTAAAAAAAACAGGTTATGTATGATAAAACAATTCACAGTTACAGTTAATTCTCGCTTCAACTAAATACATGGGCATAGATCGATAGTGTTAATATTGAAATTCCGATCATTAAAAAGCATCTTTTTGTGCACATTAACTCCGTAACGTAACAGCTGAAACACGTATTGCATAAACATTGTCATTAGGAGGCATGGAATTTGAGCTTAACATACGTAATGACATTATACATTCACAATGAAGCCACATAGATACTCAGAACTTTTGTTGCTTCAATACATGAACGGTGTTATTCAAAACAGTACAAGTCGAGTTTCCAATTAAATTTTTTAGAACTTAAAAGAACACGATTGTGTTATCATACATCTGTAAGAACATTATCTTTCATAAGTTAATGAACAGATGCATTGTATACTAAAAGTGTTTGTAACCATTCCACACAAAAGGGGTGAAAAATAGTCTTTTATTAACATTTTATACAGGATATAGAGTTCATTTACGAAAATAACTTCGGAAAATGTTAAACGGATACTTCTGTTTAATAGTTAAAGTGTACCAACGCATTAAATTAACATAGGTTTATAGCAAACTCGAGAATTAAGCCATAAATGCTTACGAATGCTTGCGTTTTCACCTGCTCCGTCCCTTTTATTGATATGATATTTAAACCGATTTACATTATTAGGCTCTTTTTACTATCATTTAAATAACAAGTCGTTCATAGTTTAGGTCAACATTACTATCCTGTAAAACGAGAATAATTCCCAAATGATTGTATTGCTATTGCAAGGCTTGACGTACAGGTATATTTGGAAGTTTAAAAAAAAAACTAAATGTTTTTTTTTTAAACTTGCAAAGGTAATTAACATTAAATACAAATTAATCACATATCTCTTTATATTTATAGTTATGCGTCAAATGATGTAGTTTTCTTAAAAAAATCTATTATATCCAGTTTTATATTTACTCTGAAAATCATTTTTAATTGTTATCGCTAAGTAATCTGTTAGAACTTAGCGATTAAGATCAAGTTAGTAGAATCCATTGAATTGTTTCCACAAATCGAGACTCGATTGAATTCTCCGTCGTAAACTATTTTAACTGCGCTCTATGTATTCAGAGCAAATAGATAAATATACAATTTAAGTGCGAAATATTATGAAATGTTTTGGCTCATTTATTACGGGAATTGTTTATTTTGTAACGGCGGTATTTAACGTCTATGAATTCTGATTGGTATGCAATGTATTTTTTAAACCGCTTAACAAAACTGAAAACCGTAAATATTTTTATTGACGTAAATTAAACAAATATTAATTTCAAAACTATTATAATATAATAATAAAATAGCAAGATGTCATTTATTATATACGAGCTGTTGCCCGCGACTT
>NW_013527137.1:5696243-5708727 GCF_000836215.1 Papilio polytes
GGAACCGGACATTTCTCGGGGATGAATGTTTTATATCTGTGCCAAATTTCAATAAGATATGTTGAACCGTTGCAGATTGATCATGTGAACATTAAAAAACTAAATTAATGAATCCCACGGGAACCGTAACTATTCCCGGGATAAAAAGTAGCCTATGTGTTCTTCCAGACTATGCTCTAAACCTGTGCCAAATTTCATGGAGATCCGTTCATCCGTTTAGGCTACAAACACTAACAAACATCCATCCATCCATCTAAACTTTCGCATTTATAATATTAGTAAGATTGTATCCCGCAACTCCGTCCGTATGGAATTATAAAAAACAAAATCAAGTAGCCTATGTGTTCTTCCAGACTTTGGTCTATATGTATGCCATATTTCATTGATTCCTTCAGCAGTTTAGGCTACAAACTCTAACAAACATCCATCCATCTAAACTTTCGCATTTATAATATAAGTAAGAAGTAAGATGACTACTGTTAAGTATGACAAATGTGATTAAATATTATTTTGCATCAATAAATATATAAATTAAGTTAACATAACAGGAGAGTTTCCCGAAACCTTTAGAAACCTTACAAACTTCAAGTGTTTAAACAGGACTTTAGAAATTCGAGAAACTGCTGAGGATTTAAAAAGTTTCTCTAATTTCATATTAAAAACCGATTTATTTACAAAAGCAAACTTTAAGTAACTAAAGTTGAAGAAGTAAAATAAAAGTTGGCAAAACTGTAATAAAATTTTATTTATTAGGTTTCATTATTGTTAGTACTTTTAATTTTTTTCTTAAGACTTAGTTTTCTATCTATTAAGATATGAGCAAACATAATCGCAGACCTGAAAAAAGCTAAAGGTCGTTCATACCCATATAGCAAATGTATTCATACATACAGAAGATCTCTACCAAGCAATTGGACTCATAAGTGATAATTATCGAAATTTCGAGAAAAACATCACGCGAACATCTGTGGAAAATTAAACAAATCGGTGCGCAGAAAACAATACTTAGAATACAAGGGCAGTGATGTCAAAGTTGTCTAAACAATATTGTGGTTGGAGCGAATTATCACGTCCTTATAGGTCGCTCGTATCGCGATAACGAAATTATTTAACCGTAGATTTCCACACCAATGCAACAAAAAATAACCAAAACACACGTATTTATAGTAATAGGAAAACAATATTTTTCCCCATCAATAAAAATTTATTTGTTTATAGCAGCTGTTGCCCGCGACTTCGTCCACGCAATAATAAGATAAGTCAGCTACCCTTCAGCGAAAGTTCGGTCAAGATCGGTGCTGACGATTCGGAGATTACCCGAAACAAATGCGGCTTGCGGACAGACAGATAAACAGACATAGAGACAGAAAATTATACCTAAATGCGATTTTCGTTATCTGCAACTCAAATACATCATCTTCCCGAAATCTGGAATTTTTCTTTTGATATTACAAACAGACACACCAATTTTTTATATTTCTATAGTTTGTTTATGTCGCTCACTCAAACTCACTCTTGGTCTATTCCTTTCCTGTTTCATAAGAGCATACTAATACGTATCAACGATTTTAAACAAGCACCACCCAAATGGTTTCTCTAGCGTTTGGTTAATACAAAACATATTTAGAATAATAACATTGTTTGCACGAGTGTGATAATTTAATTCGCGTGCGAGCTTGCCCATTACACGTCTTCTTGATTTACAGCCTGTATTTATAACGTGGTTAAAATGTACGACAAATATCAACTTTATTGTATGTGCCATTGAGTTTATAATGCAAGCTATGTATAGATGTGAAGAGTACGAGGCGCCTATTCTATCTTTTATTTATCAGCGGCGCTATTCAAATGTCACGAGTGATAGTAGACTATCGCACGGTGCCAACGTCGCCGTGAGGTCAGCACAGAGCCACTGGCTGACTTTAATTAGGATGAACCGACTCACAGTTAGACGCATTATCATTAACTAGCTGTTCCCGTGCGGTTTCATCCGCATGTAATTATAAAAAACTTTATTTTATTGTTTACGTGTCAATTGCAAATGTCAAAATTACCGTTACCATAAATACCCATGCTTTCTTAATGTTGGCAGCTTGTAGTTTATGGTCCCTTTCCCATATGAAGGTTTCTTTCCAATTTTTTTACCCCTTAAGTTTAATAGAGTAAAAAAATTTTGCCTAAAAAGCGTGACGTAAGTGTAGGCGTTTTAATTGAAAAAAGAATTTTTCAAATATATGCTGTAATTGCTGACATCTTACGCCACAAAGAAGTGTGTGTTTACGCTTTATTATATTAGTATAGATTATGAATTACATGTTAAAAAAATGTACAGATATTATGAACGAATACTATGTGCCTTGTAGCAGAAAAAAGTCCTCGACACATATGATATTAGAAAGTATTTCTAAACACAATTCTAAGCGCCAATAATCTAATGGATATACGGACTACCGATCTAGCGGTCGAAGGGACGAATCCCGCCATAATGCCCAAGCCTAGAGCTTAGTTGGAATGGTTAAAGGAAATATTAGTAAACTACCAAAAATCTACTAATATTTTTAATATAAAAAATGGAATCATTGTGTAGTCAAATGATTACATTTTAATTTCTTTATCTTAAAATTTTAAGAGTTGTCTAATCGAAATAGTTTAAATAAATTTGTTATCTTAAAATACTGCATAAATTGTGTTGCGTAACTTGCTACTTAGGAATTTCAATCCTTGCTCAAGCCGTTGAGAATTTGCAAGTCATTACAATATTGGTGGGTGTACCGTGTTCTGCTATTGCATTAAATGCATGCATTTATATCTTAAAACTAATAATGAATGTAATTGAGAGAGAATTAACTGAAACTATGCATAAATATACTGTTAGCTTTTTAACTATTTTGATGTAGTCTGTATATCTTAAAGGTTGTTTAGTCTGTGCTATAAATAAATACCATTTAATTTTTATTGAAAATAACAATATAAACTTTGTAATTATGATCAAACGCATTACTTAAATATTTGTTTTATAATTTAAAATGTAAGAATTCTATATGTTATGTTAATAATCGGACAGTAATCAGATGTCAGAAATAAAAGTGTTGTATTAACTTAGCTACACGACAGCCATATTGGTAGTTGCGAATAGGGGGATGGTGGATACATGGAAAAACGGTGTTATCGGTAAGATTATTCTGTACAAATTAAGAAAACATAAGAGCTAAAGAAGACTATATTTTATTTACGCATAATATGGATGTGACAGCCATAATACACCTAAGTTACAATAAGAAATACTAGTAGATACAAGCTTTAAACCGTTGTTACAAAATAATAAGTATAAATTATCTATGACGTCATTAAGGAAGTAAAACAAAATATATTTACAAAGATTTTTAATCTAATCCGTCTTTCTAAATAAAATGTACGTAACATATTTTATTAGCAATATAAAGCGTTTCTCTTTATAGCAAAAAAGCTTCTAGAATGTGCATGTAAAAAGGAAAATCCCGAGCTTAGAAACTTATTAAACTAACAAACTTACTCCTTTTATTCGCTGTACGTTTATCGTTGCTTTGTTATTTACAGCTTTATTCCCTAACAAATAAGATTCAAATCGATTTGGATTAGATATGACCTTAAAAATATTTTTTACGACCCTCGGCTACAATTCGGCGAAATAATTTCACAAATTCCTAATAGCAATAAAAATGTTTGGAAACGTGTTCTTTAATAATTTTATTACTTCGATAGCGTCTCAACTTAAATAAATGTCCCGCTAAAGGGCGACCATCTCGTAAAGTCTTCGAAATAACGATAATAAATATGATTTTACTAAAAAAAGCAGCATTGTTTTGTCAAACAATTACCAATTAACTCATAATAAACGGTTAAGGAAAAACTGAATTGCGTTTTATTAAATATAGAGAAAAATATAGACGAATTGAGTACCTCCTTCTTTTGGGAAGTCGCTCAACAAAACGACAACAAACTCAAGTACATAATTACGTGTGTACTTTGTGATTAATCTTACTAATATTATAAATGCGAAAGTTTATATTAGATAGATGGATGTTTGTTAGAGTTTGTAGCCTAAACGGCTGAACGGATCTCCATGAAATTTGGCACAGACGTAAATGATAGTCTGAAAGAACACATAGGCTACTCACTTTAATTTTTTTTATGCCATCAGGACGGAGTCGCGGTCGAAAGATAGTTTTTACTTTGTTTAGCTCTACACTGCTAGAAAACATTACTCGACATTGCAAATTTACAATGGACAATTTTTAAAAGTCTACACAATACATTTTTATATAACTGCATCTGCATACAACTATGCAATCCAATTATTTGTATACTAACTTCAAGACAACTTCGAAGCAATTACAAAGCAAAACCGCCTCGTCTAGTTAGTTCCATTCGACAGACACTAGACGTTTGCATATTGGCAGCAAAGTTATTTCCAAGGAGAAATAATTAGCATATTGATCGATAACATCGATTTTCCAACCGTTAAACGAGTTACATTTAATCTGAGTCGAGATATCAGGACGGCTTTCATGTCGTACGGCTGATCGAGCGTAGTCGGCAACCAGAAACAACTGACGATGATTTAGAACGATGTCGCTTCTAGGAAGTCACTTGACTTTCATATATCCAACTAGATACGGCAGGACAACGAGCAAAAGATTATATTCAACGACACAAATCTTTTGTGAGATGAATACAGAAACGTCGATTGGACATTCAGACCGTGTACAGAACCACAGCGAGCGCACGAACATAAACATTTTAACGTATTATGTTATTTCCTAAAACTATGTAACTCTACTATCTATTATATATTTTACTATAACGAGCTGTTCTCGTGCGGCTTCATCCGCGTGAAATTTTGAAAATTTTATTGTTTACATTTGTCAAATTATCAATAGCAAATGTCAAAATGACATGACATGATAAATCTTGGCAATCTTACTTCCTTGATGTTGGCAGCAACTCATGGTCTCTTTCCCGCATTAGTGTTTTAATCCAAAATATTTACCCCCTAAGTTTAATAGTGTGAAAATATATAGAGTAAAGCGTGACGTAAGTGTATGGCATTTTATTAAAAAAAGAATTATTCAAAAATATGCTGCAATTGCTGACATCTTAGGCAACAAAGAAGTGTGTTTACTCTTTATTATAATAGTATCGAAGTATAGATTGTATCTTTAATGTACAAAACTTATTAGAACATTATGTAGATGGTTACGTGGACTTGAGAAAAAATATGTTAATCCAATTGGCTACGTAAATGTGTATCAAGATTTCAATAAGCATGAAATAATTATTTTCCAATAGACAATTAAATGCAACCAAAGAAACTACTACATTTCAAAGTTCTAGTAATAACATTCAATTACGGTACGCGGCGAAAGGTGAATTCAAAGGCGACGTCATTCCACCGGTCGCCGTCTTCTGAAGAAATACTAACGAGATTTCTTATGCCAGTTACTGGAACTATGAAACTGTACGCCTGTTACTACTAGGAAAGCATAAAGGATGCGCTGAAACTTTTACGCTGACAACGCAGTCGAACATCGCTACGTCCCCTTGACGACTTTATAACAACGCTAATTGAGCTTCCCTTTATGTTATGACGTTTTTATTTTACGCAATAATGACTCCTTTGTATCATAGTCTAGTCCAGTCGCTAGAGGTGCTAAGACAATTGATATTTTTAATTTTTTTTTTTTGCAAAAAAATAGATTTTTGTTAATTTACTAATATTACCTTGAAACATTCCAATTAAGCTTGTGCTAGGATATGGTTCACGACAATAATCGGATGGCGGGATTCGAACCTTCGACAGCAAGATCGATAGTCCGTACCCCAAACCTGGCTGATTATGATTTATGTTTTTATATCAATCGAATTGAAAAAACAATTTATGTTTTCGTTCGTCACAGGTAGCACCCTCTACATTATAATGCGAGCCGCGTGTTCCCTCCGCGATAAATCATACATAAAGCTATGGAGATGTTATTTGCATGCATTGATATTATGCTAATGACCGTCAAGGACGACCAGCGATACAATTCGATGACAAATCAATGCCCTCATCATGACTTTAAGACTTTTATTATACGATTTTTTATTGAATTTTATAACTACAATGTTTTATTGTTTATTTAATTAATTACAATTAGGGAAAAAACCTTTATACCTCGGTATATTTTAAGTGTAAGATTTATTAAATTTTAGAAGATGGTTCTCAAGTTATTTTTTTTTTCTTACATTGTATGACTTTATGTCTCATTTCAGAATAAAGTCGTCAATATAGGAAACTAGTTTACAGAGACATAGCTGTGTAGGTAATTTTTAATATAATATGTTTAATCCTGGTCAAGGTTGCGGGAGTGCACTGGATGCGGGCGGCACAGGACCAGGCATCGTGGAAATCGATGGGGGAGGCCTACGTTCAGCAGTGGACGACCTAAGGCTGTTAACGATGATGATGATGATGATGTTTAAAGAAAATTAATTAAAATACTATTGAATTCCGCTGTTAAAAGAACTGGGATTAAAATGTAATTATTGATGTGTAAATAAACTTTGATGTAACAAACATTAAAAAAATTACATTCAACGATAGATTAAAAAACACAATAACATCACACCATTCATTACATTAGCCAAGGCTGACAATGGCGATGGGACCCTGACATGTGGCCCACATTACACACGTTAGGGAATAATAACTAGGAGTTCTACACGCACGGTAAAATCAATTAAATTAAAACGCGTTTTTCACAAAGAAAACAAAGATTTGTGGTACTCTTTAATCGCATTCTTGTCAGACGTTAGTATTGTCACTAATCTGATATATTTATCCATACGTTAGAAAGTGCGGCCACTTTTGACAATCGCAAAACAGTTGAGCGATTGTCGATTGTTTGACAGCCAATTCAACTGTTTAGTTGCAAAATTATTCAAATAGTATGTGCACCTCCATATAAGCTCATAGGAATCTAAGCGAGACTAAGCAGTTGTGCGATTTTTATGTTACGATAGCTAGGGCATTTTCCGATTGGTTATATCGATCATAGGAGTTACATAATAATTATGACAACAGATAAGTGAAGATTATCTAGTATTGAAATGTAATGTGTACACATTACGTGTAATTAGCTGCACGCCGACCTTGCCATGTTCTATTTAATTACGCCCGCAGCTTTTGATTCGCGGCTATTATATTTACATAATACTGATACGTAATACTACATAAGACGCGCCACAACTTCTCACGGCATACAAATATTCAAATTAAAATTCGAGACAAAACATCTACAACATTAACGACCTGTTTCCTAAATTTGTTTTTGATTCGATAACTTCGTGTAATGCATTTCCGAACTACGTTACTTTAATTTTACCCCTTTGGTTAGGTCCACCTAATACTAACAAATCACTACGTAATCTATACTATTATAATAAAGCATAAACACACACCACTTTGTTGCCTAAGATGTCAGCAATTACAGCAAATTTTTGAATAATTCCTCTTTTAATAAGAAGCCCTACACTTACGTCACGCTTTAGGCTATATATTTTCACATTAAACTTAGGGGATAAATATTTTGGATAAAAACCCTATTGTGGGAAAGAGACCATAGGTTGTTGCCAACATCGAGGAAGCATGGTTGCATGGTTTGTCATCAGGTCATGACATTTTGACCTTTACAATTGATTATTTGACAAACGTAAACAATAAAAAAAATCACAATTCCATGCGGATGAAGCCGCACGGCAACAGCTAGTGATAAAATAAATGAAAACCTCAGCAACCCAGTATTTATGATCAAAGTAAAACGTAGTCACCAAACTTCATCATAATCAGTTCAATAGTTTTTTTTTTGTACAGACAATTACGACACAAGAAGCTCGACCCACGCACAAAACTCTTGTGTAAAAACATTTTATTCCAAGTCAATAATTTATTTTCTATATTTGGTGTAACATCGTCTTTCTTAGAATTCAATAACATCACATCAATAAACGCTATATTTGTATTTTTCTCGCTGAAAAACATCAAACGGGCACAGAATAATAAAAAATCAAACACGTGGGCGCGTCTATAAACAGAAATATGACACTCCAAAACCATTGTCCCGTAAAATATTTTAGTCGAATCGTGATGTTTAAAGAAAAATCATGTAACGCCTCTGTGTTCCAAAGCTAGTCTAACAAACGTCCATAAAACGAGATCAATGTTCTCATATAATCTAAAAAGGATATCTGATCTGTTAATGCAGTGGGTGTTTACCATGAAAACGGAAAAGGGGCTGGCGAAAGTTCACAAAATCATAGTTGTATTTAAAAATAAAAAAAAACTTTTTTTTTAACTGGATAATGAATAATTTTCTGAAACTGTTTCGTTATGTCAATGGCAGAAAATAAAATGGTAATAAATGATTTCATTACTCTATTAGTGTAAGTTTTTTGGAAAAATAATTATTATTTGCGAATGTAATGTCAAAGTAATATTGAATTCCGATAATTGTACAATATCAATGGTCTTATTTATTCCGGTCGACATAAAATTCGGGCAATTCTCGTCTAAGCAAGGATTCTTGGAATACTCCATATCTTAATTAGTTGTGATGTAACGTGAATCTGTATAAACGATACTGTGAATTTCCAAAATCACAGTTATAAAAACTTCATCGAAATCCCAAAAATTAGATAAGTAAAACTAAAAAACTTACGCAATGGGGATCCAGCACGAAAATTTACGAAAAAGTATTCGGAACATCATGGACAAATTTTGTATCAGATTTAGTAATGTACTTTACACAGCGCTGCACAATGTCATATAAATTAAGCTAAATTGATACGAATACTTTGACGCTAATTTTCGTGCTCGGGCCTCAGATTCTACGATATCATGTCAATCTTCTCAACAGTAAACATTATTGACTTTTGAATAGAAAACTAAAAAAAATCCAAAATCACCCAATCCTTTGAAAAAAAACATGTTTCGAGGTCTTGTATGTTCCTCTTTTATGTTTCTCTTTTAAATGAGATCTTTAAGAAACGAACACTTTTCGTCGGGTCGTAATAGCGGCATCTGAGACTCTAAATAATACAGCACTTTGCGGAAATCTCTGTCCGATAAGGCTAATCGGTTCTAGGAATCGGCCGGCTCTCCGCAAATGTGAAACGGCTACCAGTGGCAAGTTTCGCGGCACACTACTTGGAACCGATGTCCTCTTGTGCTTACGCAACTTTGTAGCACTACACACAAGCCGCTGGTTTAACTTCGTTAATTAAGTTTTTGTGACACGAGAAAAAACTATACAAAATTTTGTTTAAACTGAAAATTCGTAAGATACAGAGATAAAACATATAGAGCGAACAAATAACTTTTACTTTCAGTTAATAAATTGTCAAAACTAATTAGAAGTGGGAATACTTTATTTTAATTTAAATTTCATTCAAATTGAAAGGTCCTGAGAAAGTCGAAGGTTCAACGCTAATGACAACTTATATTCGCATTTTAATTAATTTAATTCGCAGTTTTGATCAAACAAAGACATTCAATTAACGAATATATTTATTCAGCGTTCATTTAACTGTCTGCATGCTCAGTTTCAGTTCTTACAAAGTGTTACACCTTTATTAAACAAAGCGTAAATAAATAATCATTAACATTTGTATTCAAATATCAAAGTTATAACGCTCTAATTTCAAGACACTAAGATCTTTGCCACAGTCTTTAAAATCTTCAAGAAATAGACAGGACAAAATAAAAAAAAAACTTATATAGAATAGATACTTTATATAAGTACGTTAAGACTCTTAACGTAAGGGTCTGGACTAAGCAAAACATCCACTTGACTGGGTCTGAATTCTAAAGACATATCTTTAGCAAATATTTGCTATAATGTATTACACTAATTATTTAATTACAAAAACTAAAACAATGTCTAATTCATAACTATAGTTTGCGTCATACTCGGGGAAATATTTACATTTCCCTGGAAGAAATACGAGTAATTTTAAAACAAAAACGTTACGTGCGTTCCGAGAGTGCGCAGGCGGAATTTCGGTTCGGAGCAATAACAAAGCGATATTTTGCAAATAACACAATGCACACATCCGATCGATGTAAGACTTCTTCAGAAGCTTTTTGGTGTTAATGACGTCACAAGGAACTGCCAAAAAGGCTAAAAGTGTTTCGAGACTTCCAGGGAAATTTAAAGAGAAATTCACTTGGAGTTGATATTTATAATCAAAGAAGAAGAAATAAATTCGAGCTCTCTTTTTATAAAGGCATTTTTATAGGAAACTTGTAAAAAGTTGTATTCATTAAAATTCTTGAACACTAACAAGTCGCGTATTTGACAGAGACGAGTTGTTATGCCATTTATGGTTAAAAACGTTCGATCTATAGAGTGGCAACACTAACGGCATCGGAGATGGCGTGCTAGATAACTTCGCAGGGCCAGACCGATGGCACGAGGGCCAATGTCGCTCCATGTCCTGGAAATCGGAATGACCGACCTTGCGAGGTAACGCAAACACGCTCAGAAATATTTGTACAGACGTAACCTTGAGACATCTTAGTTTAACGTTTTATCAAAATACAGTATCAAACACGTTTGTGCTTAATATAATTGTATTTGGTATATTTTTATGATATATATTTCAAATTTCTTTTTGGCGTTGAAGAAAATTAGATTAAAAACTCATATCAAATTTCAATTTAAATAAAATTCAAATTTCGAGATACACAGAATATAATTATATTCAATACGAAGAAAAACAACTTTAATATAATGAATTTTCAGACGAATGGAATAAATTTGAATTAAATATATGAATTTTAATGTAATTAGTATATGTTGATAAAATGGGTGGCGTTAGACCAATACGAGACATGCTTGCGAAGTCTTGATTATTATTAACTTGCTGTTCGCGATTTCATCCGTATGAAATTAAAAAAATAATAAAATATATAGTCTACGTTACTCACAGATAAAACCTTTCTAACTGCGATATATTTTTTGAAATCAACCCAGTAGTTTTGAGTTATTTCAACACATACAAAAATACAAATCTTTTTTCTTTATAATATTAGTATAGGCCAATTATACATTTCAAACGCGCAAATGACTTCGCTTCATCGTAACCAATAAAAAATCCAGTTTTACAAGAACTGTATTAGTACAATCCTAAGCTAAAATTAATAATTCAACTGAATTATAAATAACAAATATAATAGTATCAGTCAATTTTCCTTAAACAAAGATAATGGTATGAGTCAGGTTTGCGCCATTCATTAATATATTCTTGGTATATGTCTATTTTCTTGTTTTGCTATTAATAACTATTGATAAACGAGTAATTTGATGGAATATTTTGATCATATGTTTGCAATTTTAAACTATGAATACCCAAGAAGATATGATGGGTTGAACCACCAATCGTATCGATTGACTTCGACGTACTGTCAATCCGGACAAAACAATCAATCATATTAGCTGTATACGTATGTTTGTTTATCATGTAGGACTAGCTTTCGCCCGCGACTTCGTCCGCGCGGAATTGGAAAAAAAAAGTGAGTAGCCTATATGTTGTTCCAGACTATCCTCTACATCTATGCCAAATTTCATCGAGATCCATTCAGCCGTTTAGGCTACAAACTCTAACAAACATCCATCCATCTATCCATGAATAAATATTAGTAAGAAGTAAGATGAAAACATTTGCGTTAGTGTTATTTTATATGTATTAATTTCCCTTGTGTATTATCTAGCTTCTCCTGTCCCACTGGGTTGCCTGTAAGATATTGTTCATAGCAATAAGGCCGCCCTTGCATGTTGTTTGTATTAGTATAGTTTATACATTTGTATTTTAATATTTGTGCATAAAGATGGGTAGAAAACATTATAATCGATTTAATACAGTTTTGTTATCTTTGCTCATTAATGACATGACTTGTATTGAAGGCAAAAAAAAAAATCTTCAGAATTTTGTAAATACGCGGAATGAAACCCGGAATCTATGCTACGAAGTTATCGGTAATTCCAACAATATGCAAATTATTTTTTCTTTTTAAATAAATACACGTGCCACAGATAAAATGGAGAAAGTTTACGAGTACTACGTCTAGAATAAGTGAGCTAGCTAGAATAAATATTATCTATAGATAAACATTGATAAAACTCAAATTTGATAACAAAGTTTTTTACTGTACTAGGGTTAGTAGTAGAAATTGATGAACAGCTAACTAGTGTTATTTTTTTGGTAATAAAGAATAAAAATACCTAAGTTTATATATATTAATGTTCGTAGCTTCCTTGCCAGACAAGTGACGTCATTAATTTTATGACAAGATATTCTACTTTTCATATATCTTGCTCGTTTAAGTACTCGCAAGTCGCCGAACAGATCACAATTTTAGGTGTAGTGGAGTACGGCAAGAAGTCACTGCGCAGTGTTGATAACCTTG
>NW_013527137.1:5709085-5711618 GCF_000836215.1 Papilio polytes
ATTCTATGAAAAGGTTAAGAAATTAATGCATTTGCCGCTGTTTTACGCACTACAACATGACCGGAGCCAAACACCGACTTTATTTGTACAAAACAGCTCGCCGGAATGTACACGGGGCCTTTGTTTTCCAAGTGGCTGCTTCCACTTAGCCGCAGTACCGAGAAGCGAGCGCTTTGTAAACACCCTCTATACTCCACTACTCTCCTGTCTATATTGATTCGTATCAAGAACTAGTTAATTTGCTTTTAATTCGCTTTAGTTTCGTGATTTTAACGTGAGCAATTCATAGCGTATAGTGATTAGGGGAAAGGTCAGAAGAAATGGATTTAACTTGATGTTAAATCCGATCTTACTCTTAGTATTAATTTTAACATTTTAAATTTATTTATAAACATTACAATTAAAATCTGTGCGTGTGTAGCACAGATTTAACTATACAGTTCGAGTGAAACGTTATAACGATGTTATATTACATTCTACACAGAAAAAAAAACCGGCTTGCAAAATATTTTTCTTCCAATCGCTATAACCTTGGCGAGGTATACCAAATACATGTACCATTCAATTAGCAAAGTTTTATAAAGCAAACTAATTATAAACACATTACGTAGCAAACAGGAAAATAAGTATTATTACGTTACAAGCTCCTACGTCAGCATAAACTCTCGGTAACGTAAGTTGTATGACGCATGCAGTAACGCCCGATTTCTTGTATTACAAACACATAGTGGGGATACCCAAACGAATTGAATATAGTAAGATCTTGAATACCGGAAATTACAACTTCACTGTAACATAACCTCTTAAGACAAGCTTACTTTTTAATGTTACAATGGTAATTAGAAATTTTCCTGGTATTTGAATAATGTTTTTAGTTTGCAAAGATATGAAAATCACTTATCTCTATTTAAAATAACAATATAAATATGTTACAGTAAACAGATAAGATTATTTGAGGAGCATATTACGGAACTTGTTTTTCCCACTGAGGCTATTAGCCCAAGGTTTTGTGCAAATTCGCCGAATGTCAAGATGACCCTGCATAAGAGACGTTAAACGTAACTCTGCAGAAATCATGCGTTTATTTTATAATCGATATTACTATAAGAATTAAAGTCGGCGAGTTTTCAACTCAAAAAGACTAATTTGTTAAAGAAATGTCATGTAATTTTAGTTCAAATATTTAGCCGAAACTATGTGTAGATCGAGCTCATATCGAGCGATAAGAGCGCAAAAACGACACGGTTCGCCGAACGACGCGCGTGCCCGTGACTGATTAAATCTCCTCGACTAAACATCCAGATAAAAATTCGACTAGACCTTACAGGGACCTGTTATTACGTATACGACTGAGTAGGTTGTGGCATTAACTGTCTTTGGTATATTAAATAAAAAAATAAATTCACATTTAAATGAAATTCTACAATCTGCAAAGAAGCTCAATAAAAGCAAAGAATCTTTTGAATTAAATTGGAAAACAAATAAAAGAAATGAACGCATAAAATGGACACTCCACGACATCAGGATGGACATAAGCTCTTAAGTCCTTTCGAAAAAATTTTGAAAACCTCTATTCTTATATCCAGCTACATAAATAACAGTCCTACATTAACAGTCCATTAGGGAACACAATTTCGGTAGGCTCTTTATAGTTACGATCGCACCAAGACGTTTCGAATCGCATTTAATCCCACGTTATGGGGTTTATCCTATTTGTAATTCCACGGGAGCCAGGCTGGAGGTCAAATTACCCATAACTAGGATCCGAAGCCGCTCGGTAAGTGTGCGCATTTACATTTTTCCACGAAAACGAATCTATTACGACTCCCTTTTGTAAACGGGGGCGGTACTGCTTTACAATTCATGTAATGCACACTATTACGGTGCGGACGACAAAAAATCACAATGTTGGATTAGATACGTGTTGGGAAAAGACCGTGCACTGTTTTTTTTACCACAAAGATGATGCCGCATATCAAGCATATCTATACTTCTATACTAATATAATAAACTAGGCGTTGCTTGCGACTTCGTCCGCGTGAAATTAAAAAAATAGCCTATATTACTCACTGATAACGTAGCTTTTTAATTGTGAAAGTATTCTTGAAATCGGCCAAGTAGTTTTTAAGTTTTAAGTTTTCAATACATACAAAAATACAAAAAAAAAAACGGATCTTTCCTCTTTATAATATTAGTATAGGTAAAGATATAGCCTACCATCGCGGACATCGCGACGCAACAGTTAATTGCTAGCGTAATAACAAAACTATTAATAATTTTACGGTCTTTGACTCATCAACGTTATGTTTATTTGCTTTATAAATCTGTAATATAATAAAATATTTATTTCATATTAACTTAAGATAACAATATACGAATTATAAACATTTCCCGTTGAATGTATTCGATAAACAGGCAAAAGCAATTTGTCGCTGGTGCCCATTTCGATAATGTCGATTGTAGGAATTTTATCAGTCTGTTACGTCGGGATGTCTATGTTCCTGTCCTCATAGATAAGCACAACAGAAATAAC
>NW_013527137.1:5712023-5718162 GCF_000836215.1 Papilio polytes
GCGGCGGAGTTATGCCGTAACACACATAAAAAAAAAAAAAAATATACCGACGAATTGAATACCTCCTTCTTTTGGGAAGTCGGTCAAAAAGAAACTAGCATAAAATGTAACGTAGATTTTGCAGTCAGTCAATTTTAGCTTAAATAAGCTGTGTGTAGCTTAACGTTTCATTTCTTAAAGAGTCTTATCCATATTACAATAGACTCTTTTTAGTAATAATCCAATTTTCCAAAAAAAATTAAATATGTTATTCATCTATTTAATCGACGATATATCATTACTACAAATGCATTATTAACGAATAAATATTAAATGAAATCTTTGTAGCAATTCAAGTACCTATAGTTATATGTCTATAAAACAAACAAATCAATCAGCCGCTAATACACAAGTAAGTTACTTATAAAAATAGGGGACAGTGTAAGTGTTAGTTGAAGAGTTATAGCCATGGACAATCTATTTAACTCCGGTATGAACTTCCTAAATTTAAAATTGATATAAAAACGATATTGCTATTAACCGAAATTAGTAAAATTTTGAAACTAATTTATAAGATTCTCTGAGTTACAAAAAAGCTTTTTTTTTAATTCATAGTACGAAAAGCAATATCGGACTCAAAGAAAATATAAACATGTTTTGAAAGAGATATTGGTAGTCATTGAATTGTTTGAATAAAATATACATCGAAAACATTTATATAGACGACAGAGATAAATAAAATTAAAACTTAAGAAAAGTTCGGGCGAATTAATTTATAACCCCGTAATCCTTTAATTAACGTACAATAGACATCGTAGTTACTTTATTATAAAAGCTGAAAAGATTGTTTGACTGTTATCTAAATAATCTAACTAATATTATAAATGTGAAAGTTTAGTTGGCTGGATGGATGGCTGTTTGTTAGAGTTTGTAGCCTAAACGGCTGAACGGATCTGGATGAAATTTGGCATAGATGTAGCAGAGTGTGGAAGAACACATAGGTGGGTATTTTTGTTTTTTTTTTTTCAATACCACTCGGAAGGAGTCGTAGGCAACAGCTATGCTATATAAAAAAGTATATTTGACGAATACACTTTTATTGACAATCTATCAAGCCAAATCTTATAACTTGAACCCAAACCTCATCTAAGCAACACCTTATTTTACTCCCGACCTTTCCCTTATTCATAGAATAAAAATTAATCACAATAATACGGTTAAAAAAGCTTAAACGATTTACGTAATGGTCTATTATTTTTTTCCAACCCCACGTCAAAGACCCCGGGGCGATAACAATTTTAATCTCGGAACATATGGCGTTTGAAAAAAAAAACAGGTAGAAAACATGAGCGCTAATGTGTGAAACTGACGTTAGAAAAAAACAACTAACATGTGGCGTTTAAGGCTTTGGGGACAAAGGTTTCTTTACTTAGTAGCTTAGTTTTGGTAACACGACCTCACAGTCAAAGTTTACGCTTAGAAAAAGTGGAGATTTTAGCATTTTGTCATTCGATATATTGTTGATATTAATTGTTAAATTTTAATGTAGATTAGCTTGTTTATGAATAAATATAAAAGAGAATCTACAAAATGAAAAAGATAAAATGTTTTCATATTACAATCAAGAATTTCATTATTTATAGTAATTTTGCTATTCATCAACTATAAAACAATAAAACATGGAATTAATAAAAAAATCACAGACCAGCGTCTTAATAAAATAGATCTCTTTATTAAATTTCCAACCTAATATTGTTAATATATTTGAACAATATTGGTCTATTGATTAATTCTAAAGATAATATCGTCTCCATCAAATAAGCTTATACCTTAGAAGTTCTAAATAATAAACTTTCGTTGAAAGCATTTATTACTTTCGAGACAATATGAGATTTATAGAGGAGAAGTTTGAAGTCTGTCCATTTTGTATTACAAATTCGAAATTATGATCGGACTTGAAGACTTTGAAAGTCGAGTTATGAAATTTTAATATTCATTAATATCTCAATGAACTATTTCAATTAAATCTATCGATGTTTAGATACGTTGAGAAATCACAGTAAACTAAAAACCACCTACTTTTAAACACTTTATTGACATATTAGTTGTTGCGACTTTGCTTGCGTGAAATTAAAAAAAAATAAATATCTCAATACTATTTCAATTAAATCTATCGATGTTTAGATACGTTGAGAAATCACAGTAAACTAAAAACCACCTACTTTTAAATACTTTATTGACATACTAGCTGTTGCGACTTTGCTTGCGTGAAATTAAAAAAATTATAAAAATTATAGTCACAGTGTTACTCACTGTTAACGTAGCTTTTTGATCGTGAATTTAAATTCGTAATTTTTGAGGTATTTCAATACACACAACAAAAACAAATCTTTCCTCTTTATATTATTAGTATAGATTAAAGAACAAAGGAATCCATTCACCTATCACATTCCTTGGTGGATGTTATCAAAGTTTTTTTGGTATAATACGCGGGAAAATGCCTGAGTTACACCAAAAAGGTTAATTTTTAAGTCTCAATTCCTTCAATTATGTGGAAAACAATTAAATAACAGAGCTAACTTTTTGATTCCGTCCGAGATAACTTCATAACGTATTTAATATGACAAAAATCCTCGAGGTTTAGATATTAATCATTCACGTACTAGACATCAACTTGACTAACATTCGCGGAACCAACACTGTTACTTAGGAATACATGTTCGCGACGTCGCCCGCGTAATTTAAAAAAAAAATAATAAAAAACGCAGCCTATGTTACTCAGTGATAACGTCGCTTTTTAATGGTGAAAGAATTTTTAAAATCGGCCCCTTATAATTAGCATAAATAATTTCAAAGTATGAAAGATCTTACCTTATGTTATGTAGGGTCGGGACCTCCATCGGCGGTGGTGGAGGTGGAGGTGGAGGTGGGGGCGGCGGCGGTGGGCTGGCCAACATTGGCGGCGCAGCTACAGGAACTGACGGAACTGCCACGCTTGGAACTGGTGGTGGAGCATCCGGTATGTCCGGGACCGGTACCGATGCTGGCGTCGGTTCCCCAACGTCTGGCAGCTGTTCCAGATCCAATTCCGTCAGATCGGGAACTGCGAAGTTGGTGTCGGGTGACGTGACCGCGGACGGCGCTATCGAACCATCGTTGGTGACGGAGAACTGCACGTCTCCGGCAACGCCCGGCAAATGGGGAAGGTCGAGGGGCATATCCAACTCCGGTACCTGGAGAAAGGATACCATGTAGATTCCTAGCTTTATCTTGATCGACAAGACTATAAGAACGTAACAATTATTAACAGATGGTTCTAAGGGCGTGTAAATTATCAACTGAAAGATTCGTATGTGTTAGATCAGGGATTCTCAACCTTTTTTTTAGCGACACATATTTAACGATTTTAAAATTTGGCGGCACACGAAGAAAAAGATATTTTTTTTTACTTACTGCAACACACTGCGTAAATAGTTTATGACAAAAATATGCAAAATTTGGCGGCACACTTTTGACATTTGTGCGCGGCACAGTGGTTGAAAATCACTGTGTTAGATATTAAATTCAATAAAAGTCCTAAAACGCATTTGTAAATGTTCTACTATTCAAAATAACCATGACGCTTCTCAGAAAAAGTGGTTCTTTTTTACATAATGTTGTTTTAAGATGCATGCTACATTTGAATATTTTAAATCACAGTAATTCTTTATTCCAAATATCATATTTTCCGCCCACGGCCGTAATTTATGATCATTATAAAAGGTCGATCAACCTTTATTAAATGCATCAAATTCTGGGTATTCAAAAACTAATTAATTAATTAGTCGTATCAAGAGTCAAGGCAACAAAACTGTGTATCTGTCACAATAAAGCATTCAGTTATTTATCAAAATATAAGGAAAACAACATCACCGACTTGGGGAATACCACTTGACTCAAAACTTTCTGGTCATGCATAAAATTATTTGGTGATATTTTATAAATAAACTAGCTGTTCCCGTGCGACTTCATCCGCATGAAATTGTGAAAATTTTATTTTATTGTTTACATCTGTCAGATTATCAATTACAAATGTCAAAATTATATGACATGATGACAACCTTGCTTTCTTGATGTTGGCAGCAACTTATGGTCTATTTCCCACATTAGTGTTTTTATCCAAAATATTTACCCCCAAGTTTAACAGCGTGAAAATATAAAACCTAAAGCGTGCCGAAAGTGTAGGGCTTTTTATTAAAAAAATTATTATTTAAAAATATCCTGTTATTGCTGACATCTTAGGCAACAAAGAAGTGTGTGTTTACGATTTATTATAATAGTATAGAAGTATAGATATAACGACCCAATAAAGTCTGAATATTTTCAATCTCAAAGTGGGCATTTTATAATAAAACCTGTTTTGATTAACTACAAAAAAAAACACCTATCAAACGAGAGATCTAATTAGAAAATCATTACCATTTTCGGACGTATTAAATAGAATTCGGAATAACAATTCTTAGAAATAGACCAAGAACGAACAAATTAATTAAAATAGTTCAAATATCACTCACCAGTCCCATTCCTGGCGCATACATATATTCGTCGGCTTCTCGTTTTAATACATTCCTTTTGACAATCGACGGCGGTGCCTCTTCTAGTGACACTTTGTTTTCATCATTGGTAATAGTCGTAGGTACGTAAGCCGGAACCTTGCTGCTACTTCTTACGTATGGACTCTCGTCCGTATTGAAGATCAGAAGGTCCCCTACTGTCGAAACGTTACTTATCACAGAATCCAAATCATTATCGGGTTTTGTAAAGTCTTTACAATCAGCTACTTTTACATGATAGAAATGTAATTTTTCCTGCAACAAAAATCATGAATTAGTTTTAAAGCTAAATATATATTTATAATTGTATAATTCAGTTATAATACCTGTATCTTTTTATCGTTAGACTGTCTCTGAACAACTCCACTCAGATTAATCTTTTGAGGTTCATGTTGGTAGCAATCTAGGTCGAATACGGATTTATAATGATTGTGAACTATAGAGGTTGGGTACTTAGCACTCGAGAATACTTTAATCGCTTTCTGCATGCCAGTGAGTTTTGTAACTTTATCTTTTGATATTTCAATTCTTTGTTTCAATTTATGAGTTTTGTCCATGTTCTGATTTATCCTGAGAGACACGCGAGCGAACACATCTTCGACTATCCCATTGAGATTATCGAGAGTTTCGGCTATTTGCAAAATGCTCTCTTCCATGCTTAGATCGTTAGGTATCAAATTGATTTTGTAGATACCCTCCATTATTGACTATTTTGTGATCGTGGAATTTCTGTAACAAACAGATCATTCGTTACAATAATCCTATACCACAAATGAAACTATTAATTACACAACTCTTTTTCTCATTATGTATCAAATTAGAATTAACTGGTCGATAGCAAAAACACAAAATTATTAGTTATTGAGCAAAAACACGTGTTATGTTATAAAAATATTGAAAATTGAAGTCTTACCCACGATTTCTTTTAAAATGACCTAAAATAAATTAATAAGGCACAAGAATTATCACTAGACGACACATCTGATTTCTTGTGTTAAATTATATATGTCCAATATTTTATATAGCACTCAATAAAGTTAAACTAGTAAGTTCAATATTTACAATTCAGTCACTAAAGAGTCTATCAGTACTGTGTCACTATTCTAGGCATTTGACTCAATTCTTATTAGTGTTTATCGTCCGCGAGTCGGCGAGTAACGAGTGAAGATTATCGTTGGCGGGATCAGTGCTCCAGGAGAAGCGGCAGTAAGCGTCGGGAGACATCGTGGGGTCTAGTACGGCGGACTCCTCTGCGAGCTGACCCGCATACAGCATGTTGTTCAGGTGCTTGTTGATCACCACGTCTTCCGGACTCACGTAGCCGTTAGAAGCGGACGGTTTCAATGGCACAGTATTACGTACGCTCGACTTAAGACTAGGAATGGCATCCAACGACTGTAACTGGATGTAGCTACTATCCGCGCTGGGTTTGACGGAGGTAGGCAAGGTGGGCATCGTCGGCAAGCTTTCCGGACCCAACAATTTTGACGGAGACGTCACCGGTTTGGGGAACGTCATTACGGACTTGGGTTGTGTGTCTTCGGGTCGCACATACCCAGAGGAAGGAG
>NW_013527137.1:5718222-5735228 GCF_000836215.1 Papilio polytes
ATCCACTCTTTTGAGGGGCAGGTGCAGATTGTACGTAGCCAGATGTAGGATTGACGACAGGTTGCACATAGCCGCTTGTTGGATTTTTCTTAAAGCTGTTATCCACATAGTATGATGGGTTTTCTCTGAAACTCTCTATATCTTCAGTTGAAGAGTCCTCCTCTTGATTTTGAATAGTATCATCGTCTTTTATTGGTTCTGCTTCCAATTGAAGTGATGAATTAGAACCATCATCTGAAGTGGAAACTTGTCTATCGACTGGTTCTCGAGAGGAATCAGACAATGCGGTGCTGTCGGTGTGGTCGCTAGCAGCACAGTTGTCATTGGTTTTTTGTTTAGTATCTGTAGATGACACTGTAGTTTTATCAGGAAGCAGTAAAACTTCATCTGATGATGGTTTGTCATCTTTATTAGATGGATTCCAACTTCCAAAAGTATATTTAGATATATCTTTCTCTGGTATTCCTAAACCATTAGGTAAAACTGGCTTAATATCCTCCATTTTTCTGTATCTTTTATACAATTTTATGGACCCATATACAAGACCAATAATTGCAAACACAATCATTAATATAAATGTCACTGCTAACCCATCTCTACTTCTGCAAGCCACTGTACTAGGTTCACTCCATTCCCCATAATAAACATTATTAACATTTGATCGGGTAAGATTCACATTTTCTTTATCTGCAAGTGCTCCATGATCAGGATCTTCATCACAGTTAACAGCCCGCACTTGGTAAGTTTCACTCATTATTCCACCTTCACAGTGTGTCAAGAAAAATGTCAATTCTGTAGAATTCATTATTTCTGGTTCCATATCATCTTTAATCCTCCTTATTTGATAAAAATCCACAGTTCCACCTGGTATTTCTGGTTTCTCCCATTTTATAAAATCTGGGTTATTTCTAATAGTAGGAGCCTTAAGTCTGCTAGGTGCACCTATTCTTGTTCTCACAAAAATACCTTCATTTGGCCCAACTTTAGAGCATAAGCCTATAGGAATGTTACAAGCTTGAATGGTCCAAGAATAATTAGTGAAGCCCTGCAGTCCAGTAAGAGTTACAACACTTCTCGAGGTGTCAGTTCCAGATACATTATGAACATAGAATTCATGTCCAAAGTTATATATCACATATTTACCGATATTGCCATTTCTGTGCAGAGGAGGATCCCATGATATATTTAGAGAATTACTTCTTACATTTGTTATTGTAATATTCCTTGGCTTTGTTGGTGTATCTTCTGAGGTTGTAATGACAGCTGTAGCATTTTCAATAGTCTTTAAGCCATAAGTTGTATTCAATGCTATTGTGAATTGATAAGTCCTAAATGGAAGCAAATCTGTGATGTTCACTTCCATTTTACCTGAATCAGAGATGAAAATTGATTGATTTCCAATAGTTGCATCACATAAACTGCTTGTCTGTATTACAGGACAATATGTTATGTTATATCCAGTAATAATACCATCTTTTAATGCACAATCCATGGACCATTTCAATTTAACAAATGATTTTCCAGGAACATCATACTTTAAATGTACATTGAATCCATACATTGCAATCCCATCTTTGGATATTTCACATTTAGCCCAGATCATACCACTAGTTTTGCGGCCTTTGTTAGCGGAAATTGCAAACTGGTATCGGTAGTCTCCCGGCAGATGTATTACATGTTTGTTTTTATAAGGTTCCAAAGTAGTAAAATTTAAACGACCAGCACATATTTTAGTAGCATTGTGTTGACACCAGAATAATGTATAGTTATCTATTCTATCTATTCCAACCCAAGATAACTCATAAGTTCCATTTTCATATGCAAGTTTCGTAAATGAGGTGACATCTAGGTTATGGGTATCCCTTACAGGAGGTATATACATGTGACTGCTATTTATTGATTGTCCAATCATATTGTATGACCACACCGATACTTGCATAGCGTCTAAGGGTGCATCATCCAGATATATATAACTCAAACTTTTGTTCTTATCAGCTAAAAGAGTCTCCGACTTATTACCATGCGAAACAACTACTTTATATGTAAAATTAGCACCAGCTTCCTCATACTCCTCCAATTGTTTCCAATAGACATATATTATTCTGTTTTTATTGTATGTTGCTTGATCAAATCCTCCCGCTGTCATTTCTGGTGGTCGGCCAGGTTTCTCACTAGCTGTGTAAAATGTATAGAAACTATACTCTGACCAAAATTCGTCACTAACAGCTTTCTTTGATTTGATATAAATTCTTACTTCATACTTCATATGTGCATATGGCAAATTGTTTAATCTAAATCTATATGTTTTATTGCTTGGTGGCAAAAATGAAGCATCAACACTATGAAAATAAGCTGTATTATCAATTTTAGCAATTTGATATTCAATTTTATGATCTATACCACATGGCAGAAGGTCCTTCACATTGTTAGGCACAACCCACTGCAATTCAACACTATGTGAATCATTAGACAACAGTTTTAATTTTGATGGTGGATCTGGTTTGACTATTGAAAAATGGTCAACTGTAAAATTCTGCTCATTGCAGCCAAACACATTACATGATTTAAGATTGAAATAGAATTCTTCTTCTAACTGTCTGTAACGAGGGCTACTGCTTGTAGTCCAAATACAATATCGAGTTTTATTGACTCCTAAGATTTCGCAATTTCTTACTGGGTTTCCATTTATAATGAAAGTCAAGTTGTAATTAATGTTACTAAAAGATTCAGGTACTTTCCATGAACATTTCAAAACTTCTATGTTTTTAGACAAACAGCTAAAGTTAGTTACGTTTTCTGGAGGAGACTCAACTAACACTCTGCTGGTACATTTCTTCTGTGTCTTTTTATTCTTACAGTAGTAAGTAGTTACTTGTTTGTTTGGCTTCTCATAATACAATCGCCTTGTTGTTTCGTTGACTATTTCAGATTTAATAGGATCCCCGGATACAGTAAACTCGAGGTCGCTGGCGGTGTAATTTTCTCCAACACAAAATATTTCCAAAGGTTCGCCGTAAAGGACACTGATGTCACCTTGCGGGTACACAGCAACGGTGATGTCTACTCCGAGACATTTCGAAAATATGCAGGGTAAACTGATAAAGCACTTCAACAAAATGCACCAAATCCATGATCGTAATACTCCTTTCCTCGTACTCCACTTCGTTTTTGTACAACGGGTATCTGATGAATTATTTGCCATTACTAATATTGTCCTAAATGACTCTCGTCACCCACATTACGGTTTAGTTTATTGACCGTCGTTTCAAGCGAACTACGAGAAACGATAAAAACATTCCTTGTGTTTTTATCGCGAGCTAAATGGCGCACTGTAGTCCCGACACGATGACACAAGACAGACTGACTAAACTCAACAACTCCACATCACTTATTTATCTATCACCACTGCTACCGTTCGAGTGAAACATGTTTATAGATCACTTTAGATTGCCCGACTGGAGTCCAGATGTACGTATGAAAATGTAATACGCCTTCAATAGCGTAAGTACTTACATAAAATAGAAAGAAAAACTTTGGAATAGTATTTCCAAGTATCACGAACTTCACTCCGTTGATCCGTCGAAAGCAAATCAATAAATTAAAAATATTTTAATGTTGCCTCACGCCAAAAGTGTTAAATGTGTCATTATAACCTTCTGTATGTGGCAAAGCAGTCGTCTAAAAGGTGGAAAAGAAAGAATGATATTGTACATATTTAAATTTATACTGTTGGGAACTTTAATTCCGTTTTCGTACTACTATTTCTATTTACATCCAAACATTTTTACCTTACCACACCAAAACTGTTTGCATAACTGCTCTCTAAATGGATAGGTTATCATACCAAGAGTATATCCATTAATTATATAATTATAGTATATGAAGATAATTATAGTATATATATCCATTAATTTATCGCGGTTTTAATGATGGTTATACATTTAGCAGCGGTGAGGATTCGATTTTGAATACGTTAGAGATAGAATATCCATGGGCATCGGAACTCATGACATTTGGCGATTCACAACTCATTTGCCCTCTTCTGCTATTAAAAATTAATGACAACAAAAGCATCCCTAAAAAATCGACCGATCTATTAGTTGACGATCAGTGCTCAACTGTCAATGTCATTAATTAGACATTGTCATTGTCAATCAAAGTCAACTTTGAAATCATTTTAATGTTGATGTTATTGAAGATTTATATAATTATGAAATGAAGAAGGATTTAAAATTCCTTTAGTTAAATATGTAACATAATGGAAGATAATAATAAACAACATATATTGGGATTTTCAACAAAAGAAGCTTTAATTAGGTTACAGAATGATATAGAATGTGTGATAAATGAACATAAACAGAAAAATCTTAAAGGGTATGTTGGATGGGGGTTATTTATGTATGTACGATATTTGAAAAGAATTTTTAGTAACGGCTAATCAACTTTTATTGTTTTTATTTTCAGATACGATTTTATTCGTAATATCATATCATTTTCTTCAGATAAAGTTCTGTTGTCTGGTGTCGCTTATACCATTATTTTAGTGTACATAAGTTGCTTAATTTTGACATATTTAATTGGTGAAAGTTTGTTAGCACAATCTTATTTACTGTGGGAAGCTTTGTTCCTTTTTATTATATTAGTTTTAAATTTCCTTGTTGCATTTAATGAAGAATACATATATAGAAATGAAATCACATTTCGAGTTCGAAAAGTATTAAGTAAGTATAAATAATTAATTTGTATTTTCGAATTACTTAAATGTAATTGTATAAATTATATGTTTGTTTTAGACACATTAAATGAATCAATAGAACAAGCAGTATGGAAGGACAATCATTATCCACATTTATGTGCCCCATTTTCTCCATGTGTCATCTTGCAATGGACTTACAGAGATGGTAAGAAAACTTAAGATTTGGACTGATTTCTCATTAACCCATTATTGTTGCTATGGACTTTATAGTTGTGAATTATGTGTCTTAAAACTGTTATCTACTAGCCTTTAAAAATAAAAAAAATACCATTGTATACATATTTTTTATTTTTATATTTCTCTAGTTTATGTCTCCTCTACTTTACTTATGTATAAATTCTGGTGTGTAAAGAAACTAGTTGAAAATCAGCCATGAACAGCATTAGCTGAGCTTGCCTCCTTTTGCCACATTCTATTTTACAAGCTCTAAGTTTGTTTTTTAATCTGTTTTTTATTGAGTGACAATAAAAATCTATTTTATTTTATTCTTAACATTATCACACATCCATAAATTTTTCTTTGTTCAGTTCTTTGTTTAAGTAATTCTTTAATGTCTTGTTAAAGTGATCATCAATTTGTCTTCATGTTTTGTGGTTAAATATTTCTATGTAATCATAACAGGAACAATAGTCAATTTACCATGGTCACTACTTGTGGAGGGAGATGTTATTGTTCTAAGACCTGGCCAGGAGGTACCAGGACATTGCAAAGGTCTACAAGAAGGAGATCCTGAACTTTTCTTTGGACAGATCTTTCAACCTGGCTCTCAGGTAGGATACTTTCTTTGACTCCTAGGGTTGAATCCAAAAACAGGGTGCATAGGCATTGCCAGGAGAGAAACATGACCCTCTCTGCACTTTTTAAATGTAAAATAGACAAAAAACATACTTTGAACCTCCCTAGACTCAGCCTCTCGGCTGGTGATGCCCGTAAAGGGTGCCATAATATTAAATACATGTTATTTTTTACAGAATAAAGATAATTTTAGCACACCAAGAATACGTACGCCACATCAAAATAAAGCTTACAAAATGATAGAAACACCATACTTAAAGAATTTAAAACTAGCTTTAGATCAGGCTACAAGTAGACCGGTGACAGTATTCGAGAAGCAAAGATATTTGGTGAGTTAGATTGCTATTGTTTCTATTTTTGAATACAACAGTAAGAAATACGACCCTCAAATTGTAAGCTTTATTTTCTGACATTTAAAAAAAAATAATCAATGATTTTTAATTTTCAGTGTACAGTAAAAATAATGGAAGGTATTGTGTTACCACTTGTAATATCAATTATGGTGGTGGCAAGTTTCTTCCGACATATGTACCACTTGCCCGGCATCACACATTGGACCGAGATTTATTTCTTACAAACAATTGCTGCATCATTACCTCTTCTACAGATTATATTCCCAATAACCTGGGTCACTCTGAATTGTTACGGTCTAGCAAGGTAATTATGTTTTCTTACTGTTTTGCTTCTCAGAAGCATTTTATTGGAATTACTTAGTACACTCAGCTGCACATTTACGAAACTACAGAAACTTGTATACCCTTTCGTTTTTTAAAATCATGTATGCGCGACTCTGTATGCTTGCAACCATAATAATAACACATTATTTGGATAGATTAGTTCATATGTATGCTTAAAACCAAAAGCCTATAAGTGTTGTAACTGTTAACACATTTGTGGAGCTGACTGTACACATTCAGGGGGAGAAAGGCCAGTTGAGAGCAGTTTTCCTAAACTGCTCTCCCCCTGGCGACCCACATTTCACCATATGTTAATACCACTCAACTCCACAAGTCGGAAACAAGTGAATTTTCACTAGAAAAATTTTAAGATTCCATAGTATATAAGTAAAATTTCTTACAGGTTCAAATTATTATCAGAAACCCGTCAAAAGTATGTTCGACCGAAATCGTGTTCAATATCAGAAGACGCAAGTGATCCCTTAATACAGGCGCTGAGCGAATCTAACCTCAAACCTGACAGTCTACGTTCTTTAGGAAAGACATTCTTCAATATATTACTCGGCAGAGAGGATATGGTCGCTAGAACTGCAAATATTGTTCATGTGCTCGGATCTTTATCGGTAAGATATTAAATCATGCCCTAACAAATAAAATTATTAACTGCTAACTTTCGCCCGCGACTCTGTCCGCAAGGAGTAAAACAAAGTGATACTGTGGTAGCCTATAATTTCTTCTAGAATTTTCTCTACATCTATGCCAAATTTCATAGAGATCCATTCAGCTGTTTAGATGGTTAACTCTAACAAACATCCATCCATTCAAACTTCCGCATTTATGTTTAGTATAATAGGAATATATTGTGAATGTAGAGTTTTTTGTTTTTTATTTCTTGCTTCTACAATTTTTAATGCATATTTTTAATATTCCAATGTCTTGCAGCAAATAACAGTTTACAATAAATAATGTTGAAATACGCAAATTTTCAGGCTTTGTGTTGCATAGACAAAAAAGGCATCCTATCATGGCCTAATCCGACAGCGGAAAAGGTATTCTTCCTTCGCAATTCAAGTCCCATGTCTCAAAACTCAAGCAAAACTAGTCTCGTGGGCTCGATGGAGCACCAAAGTGAAACCACAATGGACATGGGTGATAATAAACAAAATCCTGATGCGTCTACCATTGTGGAGGTACATGCATTTCTTTATTTTAACAAAAAAATATTTATTCCGGCACTTAGAGTCATTTAAATGTCCATTTGTCACAATTAAACTTAACGAAGTGTTAAATTCTTTTTTTAATATATAACTGTTAACATTCCACTGTTTAAAATTTCACATAAATATGACAAATTATTATTATCATGCCTATTGTAACATAATGTTAAAGTAATATGAGTCTTAAAACCACATTAGCTTTTTAGTGTTGGCAATACCGACTTAATGCTACAATACAAGCAATAGCTTAACAAATATATAAAAAAAAAACAATAAATCTGGCCATATTTTCTTTGCTTAAAAGAAGGAGGTTTAATTCTGTATTTTTTTAATCTATGTTATAGGTGTTAGATTTAACGCACGATCAGAACGCACCGTTCCGTGTGGAGTTCGATGAACAAAGATGGCGGACGCATATCGCGCGATTGAAGCCGCTCGGATTGGCCGCGCTGCTGAACACGTGCGCGCCCGCACCGCGACACACGTACGCGCACTTCTGCGCACATCTCACATGCGAAGCACAGTACAGGTAATGTATAAACACAGACTAATTACCTCCTTCTCTTGGGATGTCGGTTTAAAATTAAATCCGTAAGTATATGGTTAAGTGTTGTAAAGTTGTAAATTTTGTGTTCATACTAGCCTTTTTTCGCGACTCCGTCCGGAATTAAAACAAAAGCACGTAACCTATCTGTTATTTCAGTCTATGTTCTACATCTGTGCAAAGTTTCATCCATAGTCGTTAAACTGTTTTGGAGATACCTTCTAACAAATATCCATCCATTCATAAAAAAATTTGGCATTTATAATATTAGTAAGATTACAACTGTTTGAGTCAACACATTCATTTATTAATTAACATTGTTGTTATATTTAAAATTGTCAAGTAAAAATACATTATTTATTAGTTTCGATATGAACTTTCAGCGAAGACCTGGTGCCGGTGACAAACCGTCGTTGCCTTTGCGAATTGGCCAAACAAATTGGTTTCACAGATTCCGTGGCTGAATCTTACCATATCCAAGACTGTCTCGCTGTCTTCAGACATTTGGTATGTACATCCTGCTCGAAGGACCAACAAGATAAACGCTGGTAATTAGTTTGTTTTTTATATATTTTTTTTTCATTTAGCAAGCTGATACAATAAGACGTGAGACTCGCTTCGTGCGTTCCTTGCATTTGAGTACGCGTGTGAAAGTACCATTGCCGCATATGTTAGCTGTGATAGTAAAAGACCAAGCAAATCAACTGCAAATGCTGACACAGGTACGAATGTTACAGTAGTTTTTGTGATATTTGTGCTGTTTCTTATTGGAATATTTTATAGTAACTTAGTAAATTTTGTTACGACTTGTATCATTGTTTTCAGGGAACTGCAGATATAATATTAGACTCGTGTGTTGACTACTGGAACGGTCGCGACCTCACTCCGATATCGCCGTCTGATCGCAAGAAGATTATTGACTTCTATCAGAGGAATTCACTCACAGCGTACTGCACTGCGTTTGCTTACAAGTTAGTAACATAATTGTTTATTTATTTTATAACTAGCTTTCGCCCGCGGCTCCGTTCGCGTGGAACTGAAAAAAATAGTAAGTATCCTATGGGTTCTTCTAGTCATTCCCACACATCCCTGAATTTTATCGAGATCAGCTCCGAAATTTATGCTACAAACTCTAATAAACATCCATCCATCCAAATTTTCGCACTTGTAATATTAATAAGGATAAGATTATTAAAATATTAGTAAGAAGATGTAGTTTCTCTAGGAGTTATTAATTCCTCGAGCCAATTGCATGTGACACCGCGCCTTCTCTGTCGCACTGTTATTTCTTTTTCTGTCTACGTGATTTAATATAGACCAACACGAATCTCTTTGGTATTTTTTTGGACATTGACAGGCCTGCTAGTTTTTAGAATTACCAGTGAGTAAAAATTTCCCAATTAATATATGATGCTCACAAAATTGCCAACTACCATATGGTTATTGTATATCTATAGAGTGTAGAACATATACCGTATCTTGTCAGGCCCCTGACGCGCGGCATAGCGCCGTCTCTGTCGCACTTGTACCTGGAGCTGCCGGCGGACAGTCGGCGGCTGTACGCGCCGCACTCGCAGCAGTGGGCGGACGCGCCCGCGCTACATTTCCACTCCACAGGTTTTCACCACTTGCTTTGTTTTTTTATTTTATTTTTAAAACTAATTTAAAGTTATATTAACTCTTTATTTTTTAGATTCATTGCTGTTTAATGAAATAACCGATGACGACGTTAGTGACGCTGACGGATTTTTTGACATGCAATGCAATCAGGTTAGCATATAACTATTGTAGATTAAGTTTAGATTTCTACTGGTAAATGTTTCTATCTAGCTTTTGTGACTTCGTATGCACTTTATTTAAGATAGTAGCCTATGCTTTCTTCCAAACACTTTCAGGGGTACCTTCTCTTTGAAATTTACCGCCTTATAATATTAATTAGCATTCGTCCGCGACACCGTCCGCGCAGAATAAAAAAAAAAACAAAAATAAGTAGCCTGTGGGTTCTTCCAGACATTTTATTTGCGTCCGTTCAGCAGTTAAGGCTACAAACTCTAACAAACATGCATCTAGACTGTCGCATTCATAAAATTAGTAAGATATTGCAGGTGATATATGTGATATTGCAGGTTTTCATAGGCATGGTGACGATGCAGTACCAGGCTCAGAGCGACATGGTGGAGCTGATAGAGCGGCTGGAGCGCGCCTGTATCCGCTTCGTGCACTTCAGTAAAGAGAACGAGCTAAGGTCGCGTGTCTTCAGCGAGAAAATGGGCCTCGAGTCTGGCTGGAACTGTCATATCTCCCTCATCAGTGATGACCCCGCTAGGTAAGAAAATAAAGAAGAAAAAAAACGGCATTTCGGCCAGTTACCGATAAAACAAAGAGGTTAAATAAAAGATAGACTTTTTGATGGAGCAAGAATTGAAAGATTTTATTATTTTCGGCCAGACTTGAAGGTTAAATCAAGGAGGTCTTAAATCATTTAAAGTGATGAGAGACGTAAAGAGGGTAAGGATATTTTTACAGTTACAAATAAAAAACCCATTATTTTTCTAATTTTACAGTATTCATTGTAACTATTAAATATATTATTAATTTTCGTTTTGTTTGTCATTGTTGCCTTTGTGGTTACATCTTTAAAATTATTGTTAATATTGACTAATAATAATATTTTGCATTTATTTGACAGAGAATGATGCGTTTTAAATTATAACGTTTAATAATAAAGCTGTGTCGAAATAAGGTAATTGGGGGTCATGGTTTTTAATACATCTGATGTCCATTTCAATGCTTGTAATATTTCATATCACTGGGACATGGATTTTAACAAAATACTTTGGATTTATATGTAATTGTGTTTTATATGTTTACATCGAAATACACTTATCACAAACGCGGCTAAAACACGCAACATTTTTAACCCATTCTCTTTAATTGTCCCGTTTATTTTGTTAGTGTTGCCCTTTTCTAGATGTTTTCATTCCATTTTTACTCTGAAATTATGTGTTCTATTGTGAGCTTTCTATCTTACATTACGCCTATTAAAAAAAAGTTCGACAAAATCGCGGCATCATTTCTAAGACAACACATTATTCTTCTAAACTATCGCTTTACGCAATTATACCATCATTAAAATTGTCGCACTTCACAATTCGCTTTTCTGTACGTATGACGTCTCATTGCGGGGTTTTGTCTATGACGCTGTCAAATGTTTTAATCTTTGACGCTGACAGATGGTGTAGGGTTGCCATTTTAGTGAATAAAAGCACAAACCGCGCACACTGATTGGATGTGTTCGACAGCAAGGGGGCGTCGCCGCTGTCGTCGCAAACCTTGCCGGCGGGCAAGGAGCGCGCTAACACCGGCTCGCAACTCGCTAGGGCCATCAACACTTACGATGCCGCGCTCGGCTTCTATAGGTTTGTCTTTAACGCTCTGTCGCGCCGTCTGGCGTCACGCCTCGTATACACCTGCCAAAAATACTGTCTTACAAATGTCAACTGTATTATATCTATGTTTTTATTATTATTTTTTATTAGTGATAAATAATAGATATTACCTTCAATTTACTTTTGCTGTTATAACAAAAACGAATTATAAAATAAAATTACAGATGTTTATACATACGATTCTCGTAAACCATAGATTAGCTTTATTTTTTTCTTATTCCCGACTAAGTAATTTAATGAGGTGTGACGTAGGACTTATCTAAATACTTTGAAAAGCTTGAAATTCAACTATTTTTGGCCATTGCGCTTATGTTTTTTAATTAGTAAGTTTAATGGCCGAAATAGGTTATAATAGTAATTTAGACTCTTTAAAGATTAAAATTGTTTTTTTAGTCTATTAGCCTTTTCTTTTCAGCCAGTAATACCCCTTTAATTTTTTCTGAGCACCACACTGAGCAGTACACAGCGATATTTTAAACAATATTAAACTACACGATTCATCGAATGCACTCTTGTATTTTTGTTTGTTTGTTTGCTTGACTCTAATTTGCACGATTTTTAACACTCAAGTAGTTAACACTTGCATTTTTGCTACAAAATTCTTATCTAGCGATTAGTAATATATAGGTTATTAAATAAAAAACACTTTCAGAATCTATCTGTACTATTGTTATGAAGAGAATTTTTTTCTGTGAGTAACATAGGCATTTCTTTTTAATTCACACGGACGAAGTCGCGAGCATCAGCTAGTGTTTTATAATACTATACAATCGCTAGATGGGAATGTACCTAGTATTAATATACATTTCACTAACACTTAACACAATTCAGGGGTCGTAGGTATTTTAAATTACTTAAAAATGTTATATTTCATACTATAGAATTATTTCTACAGCAACAATATGAACACATCCAAGGCGCTGTCGATGTCTGCCCCGGGGGCTATAAATGTGGAGCACACAACTGTCAAATTTGACAACGAGATCAAAAAAGCCCGGCACTCGATTACAACGCATAGCGGTTTTAAGGTTAGTTTTCTATGACGTAAATATTCTAAATATTCCACACTTTGTATCACCAAATACTACTAAATGATTGTGTTCCAGATAATTGAAGGTTTGCTAATGTACTAAAAAAATTAGATATATAATTGTGACAGCAATATACTAGAAGGGTTCTTTTAATACTATACAAAATGCTAACTTGAAGAATCCTGTAGATGGCACTGTTATTTTTTATGTTTTCTCACAAAAAATGGTTTTCAATATTACTCAAACATTCCCTAATATGTTCAATGCAATCGACTCCTACGAGTTCACTTTAATACGTGGATATCGTAGCGTTTAAACGTTAGTTCGTTTGTTAGCGTGGAAGTGTGTCAGCTTCCCAGCAGTCGACGGACTCGCTGCTGGGCGGCGAGGGCGAGGGCGCGGAGTCGCCGCTGGACGCCTGCCGCTCGCTCTCCTGCCTCACAGACTCCACGGACCACTCCGCACCTGTTAACTTCGATATGAGCAATCGAGTGAGTTTGTTACCTGAATTAATATACACAAACACAGAAGAACAAGCGATTTATCTTAAAATGAGTAAACAACTCGTGTCAAAATCGATTTAATTTTATGATATGTGAGTATGGATTTTATGACTTTCGAAATTTATTTATTAACTGCTTTTTATAACTGTTGCTTACAAAAACATTTAGAGCCTGTCCCGCCACAAGCTGATAGAGGTTCAGATATCTTAAAAATGACGTCACTGTCAGATAAGGTAACAAAATCCGATATTTCCATCACATATTGTTATGACAATTTACAATTACGTGTGATGTAAACAAACTTCATGATTTAAAAAAAAAATATGTTACCAGTTTTTTTTTATAAATGAAGGGATCAAATATTTTTAGTCTGTAGATGACTACAGTCATAGGTATAACGTCCAAAATTGTCGTTAGGCAAAATTGCCGCGCGGAATCGAGAACATTCGTCCGCACATCGAGCAGGTGGACAATGTGCCGCTGCTCGTCTCGCTCTTCACCGACTGCACCTCCAGCTCCGTGCGCCACATGATACAGATCATGCAGGTTTGACTCTCACACCTGTCAAATGTAACACTACACCATACATACCTGTCAAATGTAACATGTACGCCATACATACCTGTCAAATGTAACATGTACGTCATACATACCTGTCAAATGTAACATGTACGCCATACATACCTGTCAAATGTAACATGTACGCCATACATACCTGTCAAATGTAACATGTACGCCATACCTACCTGTCAAATGTAACACTACACCATACATACCTGTCAAATGTAACACTACACAATATATACCTTTCAAATGTAACATGTACGCCATACATACTTGTCAAATGTAACACTACACCATACATACCTGTCAAATGTAACATGTACGCCGTACATACCTGTCAAATGTAACACTACACCATATATACCTTTTAAATGTAACATGTACGCCATACATACCTGTCAAATGTAACACTACACTATACATACCTGTCAAATGTAACACTACGCCATACATACCAGTTAAATGTAACACGTGTCTTACTTACCTGTCAAATGTAACTCGTATGTATTACCTGTCAAATGTAACAAGCACGCCATACTTACCTGTCAAATATATTTTAACAATAATTTATTTTAACAACAATAATTTACAATTCCTCTTCAGGACTACGGCGAAGTGGTGTGCGTGATGGGTTCTGCAGCGAACTGCCTCAATATGGAGATATTCATGCAAGCTGATGCCAGGTTTGTACTAAATAATATACTCACTGCTATCTATAAATATATAATAGGTATGTATATCCAGTTAGTAATATTTTCAGCATTGCCGTGGAGCCTTTATACCCGGTGTTGTGTCAGAAGATGCCGGCGTACCAGCTGCCGGCGAACTGCGTAGGCCCCATACAGCTCGCACGCGCTCTCAACTCCGTGCCGTGCTCACTATCGGTAACCCCTGGGTTATATTATGCCATGTGTGGAAAAAACTTGTTTTTCCTGTCACTTCCCTGTCACTTCCTTATTTATGACGATAATGTACAAGCAATTTAATAAAACTACATTTACTAAGAAAAAAGCGAAAGTTTATGGATGGATGTTTGTTAGAGTTTGTAGAATAAACGGATAATTTTGAGATTTGGCATAGATTTAGAGGATAGTCTGCAAGAACACTTAGGCTACTCACTTTTTTCGGATGGAGTCGCGGGCGAAAGCTAGTATACTAATATTATAAATGCGAAAGTTTATATGGATGGATGTTTGTTAGAAGGTACCATCGGAACGGATCCGTGTATCTCGATGAAATTTGGCACAGATGTAGAGCTTACTCTGGGTGATAATATACGCTACTTACTAAGTTATTTTAAATTTCCCGCGGAGGGAGTCACGGGTAAAGCTAGTATGTCAATAAGTAATATAGTAAGCAGCAAGGTAAGGCGCAGTTGGGCAAACCACCTTGGGCGCCTGACAGAGTGGCGCTGTAGAAATATCTCCTAAAGCGCCTATAGAGCTAACATACGCACTGGCGATATAATAAAATGAAGTAGAGTAACTAGAAAGAAATAAATATTTACTACAATATCGCAACATTACAAATGTTTGACCAACATTTGACGTGCAATTAATTTTTCACGCTGCACTATTGAAGCTTTTAAATAAATGGCAAAACCAACCATTCACTAACTACTGCAATACTAAGGTTTGTTAAATCATTACTCTTTAATAATTCAATATTGCACGTAAAAATAGCCATTTTAGTTAGTAGAGATATAATTAAATGGGCCTCTGACTTTCTGACCTACATAACATGTAGTGGAAGAGCAGCACATACTGTGCAGACCCTCTGTTAGGGGTAAGGGCAAGTTTATCACGATGGCTGCTACAATCAGTAGTTAATCGTTACTTAAAGTAGATATCGTATAATGTACACTAAGGGATGTGCTAAATGAGCACTTAGAGACTGTGCGTGCGCAGATGACGCGCGACGCGGACGTGTCGCTGTTCGCACTGATCACGATGTCGCGTCACTTCATGACGTGCTTGTGGAACTCCACGCAGTTCTGGATGTGCAGCGCCTGCTTCATATCGCTGCTGCAGGTCAGTATCTTTAAATCCTCACCAAACTTGCCAAGAACAGACCACAGTGGGATAAATCTAATTTTTAATGAATTATAGAGTTTAAAAAAAATATTGTCGATTTTCTTCCCTATCTGTGCTAATGTAACCTAAAGTTCTATTCTAATATTATAAAGCATAAACGTACACTACTTCATGGCGTAGGCTGTCAGCAATCCCATCATATTTTGAATAATCTATACTATCTATACTCTATACTATTATAATAACGCGTAAACACACTTTTTTGTTGCCTAAGATGTCAGCAATTACAGCATATTTTAAATAATATTTTTTTTAATAAAAAGCCCTACACTTACGTCATGCTTTAGGTTTTATATTTTCACGCTGTTAAACTTAAAGGGTTAATTATTTTGGATAAAAACCCAAATGTGGAAAACTATAAGTTGCTACCAACATCAAGGAAGCATGGTTGCCATGTTTTGTCATCATGTCATGTCATTTTGACATTTGCAATTGATATGTAACATGTAAACAATAAAATAACATTTTCATAATTTTATGCGGATGAAGCCGCACGGGAACAGCTAGTAAAAAATTAAAATAATTATTATTACTCGAGGTGGGTTCGTTCTGTTGTCTGCTGCCGCTGGCGCTGAGCACGGGTGGCGCGGCGTTCGCTGCGGGCGCGGTGGCGCTGCTGGCGGCCGCGCTCGCCTTCCAGCCCGTCACCGCGCACGTCATGCAGCGCGCGGCCACGCGCCCCCACACTGACCTTGGCCCTAAGGTACTGACAATAACTTGATTTTTTTTTCTTTTTTATATTATAAGGTGGCAAACAAGCAAGCGGCCACCTGAATCCGCCAAAATGACGCAGCATCCGCTGCCCATAGACATCAGCAATTGCATATGCGTTTCCTACCCTTAGTCGAAGGAGGAAACGCACATAAAGAGGAATTTCCCCTTCCTATGCATCTCCTGCACCATATCCACGTTCCCTTCACATCCTTTTCTTGTAAGTAAGAGTGGGAAGGATGTGGGACTACAGTTAGGCCTCCGGCAATCGGTTGAAAAATAAACTAACTAAACTATATAAATATAAGGAATATAGGTGGAAGGGTAAACCTGCAGAGATAGACCTAGAAATGGATGGATTGCGTGAAAAGTGACATAATCAATAAGGGAGTAATGACTGAGATGACGTATGATAGAGTTATGTGGAGGACAAAACCTGTTGCACCGACCCGACGGGAGTCGGATAAGGAGGAAGATGATTGAGATGATGTTATTTTGTGTATTAAATCACAATTTATAAAAAATATTTTGATTAATGGTTTCTACCTAGTTTTATTTCTTTTGAAGAAATTTAATAAATTAAACTAAATACTATTTAATTAAATATGTACAACGTCTATAATGGTCTTAATTTGGCCGTTATATGTAAAATGTGAACTAGATGGC
>NW_013527137.1:5735236-5735664 GCF_000836215.1 Papilio polytes
CCGCCGCAGTCTCCATACTGGCGCTGTACGCGCTCACTCTGCGCAGCTTCTGCGAACAAATCGCTGAGGTTTCTCATAATTATCATATCTACATTTACACAGCCTACCATCAGACCTGGCAACTTTTCAATGTTTACTTTTTTGGAATATCAGTGTCTTTAAACTTGTGGGACATAAAATATACGAATTATAGATTTTAGTTTAAAGTAAAAACAATATTCCTTTTTAATTTGAATTATCAATTAACGCATTTTAATATCTACATTTACTCAAACATTTTTACGGTGAAGTAAAACATCTTGAGACAATCTGCATATCTATATTTATACTAATAATATAAAACGGAAACAATTGTATGTTTAGATTTTTGTATGTATCGAAATAACACAAAGACTACTGTACCGATTTTAAAAATTCTTTCACCATTA
>NW_013527137.1:5737043-5745273 GCF_000836215.1 Papilio polytes
ATGCCGCCTCCCCGCTCGCGGTCCTCCTGCTCAACGAGCTCATCAAGTGGCAGGAGATCAAGTCAGTTAATATTTACATCTATATTTAGGGCTGCCAACTTTTAAAGTAAAATTGAATAATGAACAAAATAGAAACGACAACACAACTGTGCTAATGTGATTTTTTAATGTATTGAGTTTTAAAAATGTTTTGTATATCAGAATTTAAGTAGTGTAAAATTTCGTTGTAGAAAGCCTACCTCATGATGATGTTTCGTAATATGAGTGAAATTCTCGGATATGTATGTTTTTGTATTATTGGTGATAATGATTTTTATTATTATTTCATACAGAGCTGATGTCCGCAACCAGCGGCGAGCGAGATTGGACTTCGGCACAAAGTTAGGGATGAACTCGCCTTTCTAAGGCACATCTAGTCAATTATATATTTTAATTCAATGGAGTTGTATTTAACGTTCCCTACAAACGACATTAACGTATTTGAGTGATATAACATTAATTATTAAGAATAAATGGAACATATTGTACTTGATATGTACTTACCAAAATATTTTGTACTTAATTTATTTTTTGCCGTGATTTTGATAACTGAAACATTTACAATAAATGCCAATTCTAATAAGGATTGTTTTTTTTAATAGTGTAAACTATTTTTATTGACTGAAAATCGGTAGCCACTAATAGACCGAAGAAAAAAAAATTGCTTGACCAAGCCAAGGCCCACAAAGGGCTTTAGAGCTAAGGAAGAAGATACTATTTTTCTTACTAGAAAATAATGTATTACATCCGTTAATCATCTAAAATCGCACAGCAATATTAAAATTTTTGTTTTTTTTTTTGTAATCTTCAAGAGAGTGTAATAAAAAGGATGTCATCATACTTCCTACTAATATTATAAATGCGAAAGTTTAGATGGATGGATGTTTGTTAAAGTTTGTAGCCTGAATGTCTGAACTGATTTCTACGTAATTTGCAAAAGATGTAGAGAATAGTCTGGAAGAACACATACCATAGGCTACTCATTTTTTTTTTAATTCTACGCGGACGGATTTGCGGGCGAAAGCTAGTAAATAATAAAAAACATATTGTAAACAAATATTTTATTCTGACTAATAACTTGTGATGTATAATAATATAAAATATTGCTATATAAGATGACAAGTCAACATTACTTAGGCTTTACACTACAAGGCCTCAAGTTTGAACCATTACAAGTGATGTACAGTAACATCAGTCTATCTCGGCAAACAATAACGTCAAAATTACTTACATACTTGTCAAAAACTACACATATTATTCCATTTTTATGTTTTTATGCAAAGTAGATGATTGATGACTGGTATTTCACACTCCTGACTTATGATCAATGTTAAATCAATTTTTTATTTCTTTCATATCTCTTGCATATATCGAAAGTATGTTAAAATGACTGGAAGTAACTCACATCACACAAATTGTGTTACAACTTTAAAAATTAATGTTAATATGTTGAATTTCTCATTCGCTCAGTTAATATCCTACATTATTGTTAGTTACTAAAAACTTGTACTTATAGGTAAATTAAACATTTCTAATTAACAATCGCCACTGGGACTCGGTAAGTCAAGGATTTCTTGAACAAAGGAAGCAACATCGGTCTCCTTTTTACTATGCTCTAGACAAAATGGATGTGATAGCAGGGCATCATAATTTGGTCTTTGTTTAAAGTCCTTCTTAAGACATCTTGTCACCATATCCTCAAATTCTGATGAAAATGATCCACTCGGCAACTTCGGTGGGTCATCTTTGACAACTTGTTTCAACTGCTCGAATGGAGTACACCATGTGTTATATGGGTATTTTCCGGTTGCTAACTCTATCATAGATATACCTAGGGACCAAACATCGCTACGAATATCATACTGCCCTGGGTTGCCACTAGGGTCGATTCTCTCCGGAGCCATATATGGCTTACAACCGGCATCTATAGTCTTAGCTATAGAGTCCACAAGGTAACCAGATATGCCAAAGTCACACATCTTCACCTCCCCCTTTCTGTTAATAAGTATATTGGATGGTTTCACATCTCTATGTATAACTCTTAGCTCTGAATACAAGTAATGCAAGGCACTTACTACAGAAAACGCAATTTTTCCAAGAATATTCTCTGGTAATGTTCTATTATTGGCATACGCTTTCGCATAAAACTTATCAAGGCTCATATCCATAACCTCCATACAGATCCAAACATCCCCTTCTCTAAACATGGCTCCGTAAAAGTGAACTGTGTAGGGACATGCGCTGGCTCTCATTGAAACATCAAGATCCATCAATAAGCGCTTCAATTCTTGTGACTGAGCATTAAAAGTTGCTGTAATTCTCTAAAAACAAAACAGAAGATAAGCATTTACATTAATTAGGTCAACTAAATTTACAGAGCAAAGAACAACTAGTCTTTGTGATGAAAATAATGGGCCTCATTGATAATTTTTAAATGTGTAAATTGATAAATTAAATATGATACCTTAACTGCCATTATAGTGTTACTTGGTTTATGGTGCATTTTCTCCACAATGCCATATGCTCCTCGGCCAAGGTCACATAACTTCACCAAGTCATCAGCATGCACAGTGAAAGTCTTGTCTTCTACTGTGATTGTTGTTTGCTTATCAAGATTCCTTGGAGGTGTTCTGAAAGGTCATGTTTATTTGACTTTAAAACATTTTGTACTAATTGAATTTTAAAAGTATGAAGTAGTGTTAGTTTCAGTATTGTAATTATAACTTAATATTATAACCTGCTAAAATTACTAGGTTAAATTTATACATATATATAAAAAGATAATAATATACAATGTAGTAATGTTATACTTACACATTAACTTGTTCTTCAGCTGGTTTAAAACTGAAGCCCGGCGGCGGCGGCTTTCTTCTACCGGACATTTTTTATATAACTGTAGTCTACTGTTCAAATTGGCGAAGTTAACAGAACTCTCAAGGAAAATTTGAAGAAGCTTGGTAAAATGGTATACGTCCTAACCACTTATCTATAGTTATACTTTGTTATATTGAAATAAACACAGTAATAAAGCTGATTACATCTCTTACTTTTCTTTACTGTATTATGAATTGATTGCTAATTTATAAGGTTTATCAAATAAAACAAAAATAAGAAATTCCTACAAAGTGGAGTTATAACAATTTGACATTTCAGGCTAGTGTTGCTTGAACTGCGAAACTGTTATCAAAAATATTACGTTTTGAGTTCTAATGCCAGTCTTTAATTAATTGCGTAGTGTGTTTCTGAAAAATACCTATTCCACGACGTGTAATTAAAACAAAAATCTCTAATAATCTAAGTAAAAATCGCCACAAATTAATTAATATTGAATATTCTGTAAAAACATTTTAATTTTCCTGTCCAAACATGTCAAAATGTCAAAGGTGAAAAGTTGGTGAAAATAGATAGCAAGTAGCAAATAAAACTTAAATTATTTTTTAACCATAATAAAACTACTTATTCACATTGTTGTTTTAATAATGACTGATATAAACAAATACCTTGAAAACCAATTGGCACTGGCTAAACAAAGAAATCATAATAAAAGTAATAAACAAGTTTCGGAGAAAAGTCAAAACGCTGCGGAAAACATTTCCAAGAAACAAAACAAAAACTTTCATAATGCTAGAAATAAGAACAAAAGTGATTCCGAGGGAGCTGAAAATTTAAAGTCTCCTAAGTGTGATACTGATGACGGTGATTCCGATTTTGTACTGTCTAGTGATGATGATTGTAAACGAAGTCCAACTACCCATACGGTTCGTACCAAGAAAAACATGAAGAAAATCATAGATGATGGTAATAAACATGTTTTTAATCAGCGTATCAATAAATGGAAAGAAAACATAAAAAATGCGCTTTCACGAACAATCGATTTAAGTACTATAGATTATTACACAGCAGATTTACAATATGTGTTAGATGGAAACACCGATATAGAAGACAGCCACGAACTTCAGAATGGTCTATACATTCCACAATATATTTGGAGACAATTGTATAAATATCAGAAGACTGGTGTAAAATGGTTGTGGGAATTACACCAAGTCGAAGGTGGAGGATTGTTAGGAGATGAAATGGGTTTGGGGAAAACTGTACAAATAATTGCATTTTTAGCAGGTCTTGCAAAGTATAAAAGCGGTCCATGGGTTGGACTGGGACCAACAATCATTGTGGCCCCGGCAACTGTAATATACCAATGGGTATCTCATTTTCATTATTGGTGTCCTAATCTAAGAATTGCTGTTCTGCATCATTCAGGCTCACATAATGGTAATCACAATCAACTATTGAGAGACATACAAGCTTCACATGGAATATTATTAATTACTTATGAAGGTGTAGTTAAATACAACAAATGTTTGTTATCCTATAAATGGCACTATTTAATATTAGATGAAGGTCATAAAATAAGAAATCCTGAAACTCAAGTGAGTAAACTAGTGAAAAAATTTCAAACTCCTCATAAATTATTGATTACTGGATCACCAATGCAAAATAACTTGCAAGAACTTTGGTCTTTATTTGACTTCATGAGGCCTGGCCTTCTGGGAACACACAAAGCTTTCATGGAACATTTTGCTGTACCTATTACACAAGGTGGATATGCAAATGCTACAGAATTCCAAGAAGCTACTGCATTGGAAATAGCCAAAGCCCTCAAAGATATGATTACACCTTATTTACTGAGAAGGACTAAAGCAGAAGTGCAGGAACACATTAAATTACCTGAAAAAAATGAACAAGTTTTGTTCTGTGCTTTAACTCAAGAGCAGAAAGACTTGTACATGGGCTATTTGACAAGTACAATGGTTAGAAGCATTCTTGATAAAGAGAGCAGATATGGCGATCCTCTTAGAGCAAGAGTACTTATTGCTTTATCTACTTTAAGAAAAATTTGTAACCATCCAGATATATATTTGTATGAGGCACATGAAGATGGTGATGAAATAAATGGAGAAACTTTTGGACATTGGAAGAGGTCTGGTAAAATGACAGTTGTTCAATCTTTGTTAAAAATATGGCAAAAGCAAGGTCACAGAGCTTTAATATTTTCTCAATCAACGGCTATGCTGTGCATTCTGGAACAACATTTACAAAGTAATGACTATAAATATCTCAAAATGGATGGTACAGTGAATGTTAGCATTAGACAGAGTTTAATCAAAACTTTTAATGAAAACAAAGAATATCTAGTTTTTCTTGCAACAACAAGTGTAGGTGGTTTAGGTGTAAATCTTACTGGTGCTGATAGAGTTATCATATATGATCCTGATTGGAACCCAGCTACAGATAACCAGGCAAAAGAAAGGGCTTGGAGAATTGGCCAACAAAGAAATGTTACTGTGTATAGACTCCTTTCAGCAGGTACTATTGAGGAAAAGATCTATCAGAGGCAAATCTTTAAAAATTTCTTAAGTAGCAAAGTTTTAATTGATCCAAACCAAAAGAATGTTTTAACTACCAGCACCTTACAAGGACTATTTACCTTAGAAGAACCGAATTTTGAGGGAGATACAGAGACTGCATCACTTTTCAAGCATACTAAAGTAAAAATTAACAGGAAATTGAAAAATGATAATGACAACATACATTTAAATGGCAGTGTCTCATTTTCAAAAAAGAAATTGGAGGCAATGAAAAGACTTGCAAAGCAAATTAGTAAAAAAATATCCAGTGAAAATGTTTCACCAACAACAAATGATGATCCGAGAGAAAGATATAAACAAAAAAGACAATTACTCCTAAATCCACCTAAAATTGAAAACTTGCCTGAGATTAATTTAGTAAATGACAAAGTGACCAATGTTCCATTTGAAAGTGCACTATCTGAGTTAGACATTGTCAACATGCATGTAAAGGAAAATTATGAAGAGAACTTGTTGAAAGAAGTATTAAACAATCAAGATGAAAAAATTACAGAAGAACAAGTAGATAATATTAAAGTTTGTGGTACTGAAAAAGCTGACGATAAAGAAATTGAAGTGGAATTAGATCAAACTTCTGCAGCTTCTTCTGAGGTTGATGCAAATAATGATAATTTTGATACTTCAACTACTGTTTATTTTAAAAACTCTAATAAAGATGATGTTGAAAACATAAATGCTGATCATAGTGAAAACACAAATTCTAATAAAAGACGACATTCCACGTCGTCTGATCGGGATGAAGTAATTGAAAATCTAGTAGCAATTAAAAAAGTTAAGAAGAAAAAGCGAAAGCATGAAAAAGATACAAATGATGATGATTACGTTCTGAAGAAACTCTTTGCAAAGTCAACAGTTAAAAATGCTTTACACCATGATGTAGTAATGGGATTGGCTGAAAAAGAAAAGCGTTACAGAATTAAAGAAGAAGCTACAAAGAGAGCAAAAAAAGCTGTTAAAGCTATAAAACAATCAACGAAGATTAATTATAATTAATTGTAAGTAATCATCAAACAAAATAAAGATCATATTATTTTCAATAAATAGTTAATTCTGCATGCTGTTTTACTTTCGACAAAATTGTCTCTTAGAAAACAGATTTTTTTTACGTGTTTAACCTTTTGTAAGTCTTTTTGTGTATTAAAAAAGTTTCACTACCTATTTAAGTCATGAAACGGATTTATAAAAAAAAGTCAGCTGTTCTGTCAGTATGTCACTGTCATTGTCAAATGCGGAAGTCGAATCAACAAACTTGGCAAACAATAATAAATGGGTGAAAAAGTGTTTATAAAAATAAGTATTTTTTATGAACCTTTTATAATAGTTTAAATATGGCAGCAGCCTTTCAACAGCAGATATTTGCGCTTGATGCTAGATTCAATGCATACAGAGCGCCGGGGAATCCGAATTTTAGTATGCCCACTTTTCTGATATGATTTGTAAATTTGTTTAATTATCTGAAAATCACTCATTTATAATAGCTAAAAACAATTACTTAATATTTCAGAAACATTATATATTCGACGACGCAGTCAACTTTTAAGGGAAAATGCAAAGTTTAAGGTAAAAAGTAAAATAAGAGCTTTAAATATCATTTTGGATAGCGTTGTAGTGTACTTATTTGATAGCTGGAAATACTCTTTCTACTCACAAATTAAAATATTATTTGTGTTAGGACATTGAAACTATAAAGAAATACATTAATATTAGAAGTCAGTTACTGCAGCGAAGGTATGGAGTCCAAGATAACATCTCAATCAGCTCTTCATCCTCTCGAGCCAGGTCTAGTAGTAAGGTAATCAGTTTATATTTAAGTATACCCATTTTAGTCAGGTCTACTGATTATTTGATCCATGAATGTCAATTTTAGGCAAGCTTACCCTTTGATGACATCCCAAGCAGTCATATGAAGAAGAAAAATGACTTAACTATATCAGAAAACTATGCTTTTACTGGAGTTCATCATATTTTTGATCAGGTTAGTGAAATTTTAATTCAGTTGACTTTAATTTTCTATAGAACTCTTGTAGAAAGTTTTCTTATAAAAATAAATTACTCGAGCACATGGATAAGAAATATGTGTGTATCTTTTTTTAGCACAGAGATGAGGTGAGTGTTGTGAAGTTTGCAAACAATGATCGTTCAAAGCTGTGCTGCGCATCACGCGATGGCACTGTCTCTATTTGTGATGTAACGGCGACTCCACCGCGAGTCTCCGTCATACTGGAAGGACACACAGATGCTGTCACCGGTCAGTTGTTGGACAATACACTGATATTTAGAAGACCTCTTCATATTGTAGCTAAAAGTGTAGGAATATTATATTTATATTTCAACTATGTGTGTTATCAATGAAAATACTATGCGTCGAGTTTTACTCGTTTGGAATTTATGTACTGCCAGGTAGTCTGTTCGTGGATCACCTTTAAAGGTTACCCTTGTTCAATATATTGTATATTTTTAGATATAATAACCAATAGGATTATTAAATATGTTTATATGAAAGCTTGGTTGATGAAATGAATGAATTTGATGAAAAGCTAATTGCATTTTATTATTATTCCGTTGTTTGTGCAATTTACTAGCTAATTGCTTATTTGAAAGAGACGGAGTTCATCGAGTCGAACAGCGGATTTGCGTGACTAGATGTGTGAGGTATGAGGTTGTGTCAGACTGCGACTGGTCGGCGTCCAACGAGTTGGTGGTGACGTGCGGGCTGGACGGCGCGCTATGCGTGTGGGACGTGGCGCGGCGCCGGCGGCTGC
>NW_013527137.1:5745386-5750812 GCF_000836215.1 Papilio polytes
TATACAAATACTACCTTTCGACCGCGACTCCGTCCGCGTGGAATAAAAAAAAAACAAAAGTGAGTAGCTCATGTGTTCTTCCACACTATCTTTTACATCCATACCAAATTTTATCGAAATCCCTTAAGCCGTTTAGGCTACAAACTCTAACAAACATCCATCCATCTAAACTTTCGCATTTATAATATTAAGTTTGATAATTACAATATAATATATATTATATTATATTATACAAATATATAGGTTCAAATAAATAAAATGAGCTCACGTTTTTAATAGAAGACGGTTGTAAAGTTGTGCTCCTACGAAAGTAATGTTTTTGCACCATAGTTATATTATCTTAACTTTATTTTGGGTAATAATAAATTTGTATGTCGTATTCATCTATTGTACTGCAGTCCTTAACGTGAGCATCAGGCGGGAAATGCAAGAGGAATGGTGGAAGTACTAAATGTATCGACAGGGATATATCCCAGAGGTGAGTTAATGTTATAAATGTGCAGGGTATGGAGCTATCGCAGCAGATAATTTGCTCAAGCTAAAATAAACAATAACTACAATGAAACATTATCAGGTGGTAGCAGTATCTTGGGCGGCAAGGTGCAGGCCATCGCTTGTGAGTCCAGCGGCAGAATGTTCTGGGCTGCCAACGACAAGGTGCATTGCAACGACTGTTAACTTTTTATTTTCGATAATATTTCGACATTATAAATGCTAATAAAAGATTTCTGTCATATTAAAAAAAATGAGATACAAAACTATCATCTCCTAGCTTTCGTTCGTGATATCGTCCACGTGGAATTAAAAAAATGACATAAATAAGTAGCCTATGTGTTCTACTAGACTATACTATCTATGCCAAATTTAATCGAGATCCGTTCAGCAGTTTAAGCTACAAACTCTTTACATTCATCTATCTAAACTTTCGCATTTAAAAGTGGTAGAGCCCGCTTTAACATTTTCGCACTGCAGGGTCGGCGCGCCCGGTGGAATACCACGACCACACAGAAAACAAGGGTGAAGTGGAAGCAATTCCGCATTTCGTCTGATGAGTGTTGTGTTGGAGGCCCAATTGTAGTCTCTTTCCCTTTCCATCTTTTTTCTTGAGAGGAAATGATGGGAAGGAAAAGTGGATTTGACGGCGGAGGAGACGCATAAGAAGGGGAAATATTCTCTTTATGTGCGTTTATTTCGTCCATTAAGGGTAGGCAGCGCTTCTGCAATTGCGGATATCTATGGGTAGCGGTCGCTTCGCTATTTCGACGGTTTCACGTGGCTTGCTCGTTTGCTACTTTATAATATAAAAAAATATAATATTATAGAGATTGTATTGTAAAGTGAGGTAAAGTGAGGTGTGGGTGTAGGGTGTGATAGTGAGTTACCGCACGTCGGGCGCGGGCGCGCTGAGCAAGCTGCGGCGCTGCAGCGTGGGCGGCGCCGTCACCAGCCTCAGCTGGAGCCCCTGGCTGGCGCGCCACCCCGCGCTGCTCGTCAGCGCCGCGGACAACTCGCTCTACCTATTCAGGTATTACTTGCCACTGAAAATTGATCCTTACTGCCAAACAGTTTTAGAGGCACTTACGGTTAAATATTGCTTAGCGTCTTAAATAATATGGCTCTAATAAAATTTTGACTTCTATCAGATTCAAGCGGCAATTACTAAGCAAAATTATCTCTCTGCTTAACTTGTATTTTCGTGATAGAATCAGCCTTCTTAATTATTCTCTTCTTTTTGCCTCCTTGACGTCTTTGTCTTGCATTTTTCCAGCTTGTTTTGGATCTGCTCATAGATTTAACTGGAAAGTTAAACTTGTGCCAAATTTCGGACAGTTAATGTCTAAAGGAATTTAAAGGATTTAAAAAATACAGTAATCCAACTAATAATGTAAACTGGATAGATTTGTTTATTTGTATGTATTGAAATAATTCAAAAACTAGTGGGCCGATTTCAGATTTCTTTCAACATTAAAAAGCATCGTTACCAGGGAGTAATATAAGATGTATTTTTTAATTTGTCGCGGGCGAAGTCGCGAGCAACAGCTATTAGTGTATGTTTGCACAGGATAACAGACCGCGAAGGCAGCCTGAGCCTGAAGAAGCGCTTCGAGACGGTGCATCGCAGACACGGCGTGAGGTCCACCTTCTGCCCCATCATGTCGTTCCGGCGCGGCGTCTGCGTCGTCAGCGGCGGAGAGGACGCCTGCGTCTACTTCCTCGACATCGAGGGCCACGCCGGGCAGCCCGTCCTCAACAAGCTGCAAGGTCACACAACAAATATATACTAATCTTACTAATAACATAAATGAGAAAGTTTAGACGGATGAAATTGTAGCCTAAAATGCTGCTGGTAAACGGATCTGGATTAAATTTAGCATTAATGTAGAGGGATAGTCTGGAAGAACACATAGGATAATTATTTTTGTTTTTTTAATTTCTCATGGACGAAGTTGCGGGCGAAAGCTAGTATGAATGACATTATTCTGAACAGTTTAGATAAAACTGTAGTGTAAGTAGAATTGTAACTATCAAATCTGTTAAAATTTAGCCTCTGTCTGTAGCGGGTATAACTTATATTTTCTCATAATTTAGTTTTGGTCCTTCGAGTCGGATACATGATAAAAAGTAAGTTTATGAGAAAGCTTTATTGTCTGTACTTCTAATTATAGTAACTTTAAATATATATCTGTATTCTACCAAGTAATTCGACATTCAAAAAGTTTGTGTGTGTTATAACCTAGTTTTATATGGTAATAGGACACGCGTCTGCGGTGCTGGGCGTCAGCTTCAGCTACGACGAGAGCCTGCTGGCCAGCAGCGACGTCTCCGGACTCGTCATCATCTGGCGCCGCGGCTGACTGCACTGCTTTCTCTGTCTAACCCATTTCTCTAAATAAAGATCGACAACAGAACATAATCGAACTGGAAGTAGAAATGTGTGCAGCAGTTAATATCATAAGTGACATGTAATTGGTATATTTATTAAATCTTTGTTTAACATAATTTGTTTTATTTTTATAATACCTGTCCCCGTGCGGCTTTATCCGCGGGAAATTATAAGGATATAATTTTATTAATTACATTTGCAAACGTCAAAATTCAAATGCACAAATGACAATCAAGGCCTTTGACATTGGATAACAATTACCGTTACCTCAGCAATCTTGCTTCTTTGCTACTATTGGTTTGTAGTTTGTTTCCCGCATGGCGGCTTTTTATTACAAGTTATTTACCCCCTAAGTTTACTAGTGTGGAAATATATAGCCCAAAGCGTATCGTATGTTTCTTTTTTATTTAAAAAAATGTTATTCAACAATGTACTGGGATTGTTTTGCTGACATCCTACATAACAAAGAAGTGAATTTGCGCTTTATTACATTGGTGTAGATGTAAGAATTTAAAATAATCAACCTGTTGCATTGCTTATTTCTTCGAACCATCAATGTAACTGACAGTTTCGTGTAAAAAAAGGAAATAAAACACGAGTTGAGTCACAAATATTAATTATTTATTATTCATTTTTTTCATATAAATACTTTTAAAAGACTCGACAGATTCACAATATTAAAAGATTCGCCGACGCGTTCGCTAAAAACTAAGTCGACACAGTTCATACAAATCAACAACTTACGATAAAATACCATATTATTGGACAATTCAAATGAAATTCCTTCGTTTCACTTATGCCGCTGCGACGGAAACTAATCGAATATGGAAAAACGATCATTAATCATTAAAATACTATAAAAATCTAAGATATTTCGTAAACTACATTGATTGTTGGTCTTTAAAATGAAATTAGAAACTGACCCAACAGAAAGTATTGTTAACAAACATCTAGCGCGTATTTACACAACTGTACAACAACGAAACTCCTACAAATGTATAAAAAATGTAAAGAACGAACAATAATCACGTAGACGTAATAAATTTCATATTTAAATCAACATTAAATTAATATTTACAACAGAGAAACTAAATAACTAAGGATCGATATGGAAATGAGAAGAATTGCACATGAGGTTAACACTTGGACGTATCGCGTGGCGCACTGACACTGCGGCTCACACTCGGCTTTAAAAAAAAAAATCAAAACCTTTTGGTAGCACAATTTTTAACGGAAATTTTGACAGTATATTATTTCCTCACAGTTAATTTAGTCTAGCAAAGGGTTAATAATTAAAAAATAAACAAATATTAGAAAAGTCTTTTATATTTAATGTCAAATGGACTTTAGTTATAAAATCTTGTAAATAATGAATGTATTCGCCGAGTGTGCAAACGCTACGTCGACCAGTCGTCACCATAAAACCCACATTAAGTCTACTCTACACTTATCTAATATAATTTCTTACTTAATTCTAACAATTGGCGTTTTTTTTCGAATATCAACTTTAAAGCTGCAATTAAAAAAATCCTTACCATTTCATTAGAAACATATTTCTTATGGGTTGAAACATTCGATGTTAATTTTGGTTGTTTTTTCAATATTACTCTTTGTAATTGCAGCTTTAAAATAGGAATAATGTATTACAAAGTTTTATTTACGATGTTTATCCATTGTGCGTAGATGTAGTGCCACAAGAGAATTCAGAATTTACAATTCGGATACACGCACTAAAATTTAAACATATTAAAAAAAAAACATTATTATTTATTGAATGTAATAAAAATTTAGTGTTTACTATATTTTTTTCTGTATATTAAAAGGTGTATTGATAATTTAAAATGTTTGCAATCTGAATATATAAAAATTTTAGTGCATGTATCCAAACATACACCACTTATCTAATACACTACAAAGTTAAGAAATAATTAAAAATATTTATTACGTATGAATATCTAGCAAATACAAGTATCGGTTATCACTTAACATTATTCAATTCTTTTAATTTATTACTTCGGGCATTAACACATTTGTATTCTTATGTGACATGTGTCAGTTCAAAACCCATGTAATGTATGAAAATTGTATCCAGAATTATTTAATTAACCGTTTTGAAATAATAACGATATTAACATTTCGATTAATCAACAACTATCATTTTGCAATATAAATACATAAAAATAGATAAAAACTTAAAATAGATTAGGCTTTTGAAACAATTTAGCTATCCTTTTCTTGCATAAGAGAAATTTATGAGAAAAATCCTGTAAAACCTGTTGCACTAACCTAAGAACTTATTTTGTATATTCTCAGTAAAAGCACTACATTCTAGTTGTATACAATTCACGGCTATTTGTACCATAGTTCAGTTAACACCAAATTCACTGGCATTTGTTCCTCACACTAAACTTATTTGCCTAGACGTTGAGATGGCTGAAGGCATTTTGCTACCGATATGTAAAGTTAAAAATCTTTCATTCCAAATTCTAAGTCGATGGGAAGTTGGACCATCTTTGATGTCAAATTGTTGCATAAATAAATT
>NW_013527137.1:5751769-5754392 GCF_000836215.1 Papilio polytes
CGCGTCGATGAGGATATGAAGAAGTCTTCGTCGTAATCTATAAAAAGAATTTAGCAATTTGTATCTCTTGACAATACGAGGTGTTTGTGCAGCGCTCGTGGAATAATTACCTGCGCCAAACGCGATGCCAGCACGCAGGGGGTATAAGTCGAGCGCATTGTGTTCACTGAACAGCTGCCCGTAGTCCAGCTCCGCCTCCTCCGCGCTGCCCGCCTCCCAGTCTATGTACAAATAGGTGCATATAGAATAATATGTGACCTAGGGAAGGCGTACATGCTTTAAGCTAGAGGAATGTACATTACCGCAGTACGTAGAGAAGTCCGGCAAGTCCGGCGGCGCGTCAACTGTGGCCTCGCAGACCTCGCGCGGGTACTCGTACACCGAATGGTACTTCTGACGCTTGAACACCACGCGCTTCTTGCTGTCCTGTATCACAGATTACCTGTCACGTTGCTGTCCAAATAGAATTGCTAGTAGGTAGTTAATGAACAAACCGGCGTCGCGTGGTCGAGGCTGCGCAGCGAGGACTTGGCGGGCTCGGCGCGGCAGTCCCAGGAGGAAGGGACAAACTCCACCTCGTCGCCCTCCGAGCCCGAGGAGCCGGAGGAGCCGGAGGAGGCGCGCTCCGCCAGCTCTGACAGCTCGGGGCCCTCTTGGGCCTGTGGTGCACCTCCCTCACGGTGCTGCATGGTGTTAACAAACTTTTTAATACATGTAAAATCTTGAAATGTTCAACACGATGAACATTATGAGGAAATTGTTAATTGGGGAGTACTGTTATTTATTCACTTTGTATAGCTAGAATAAAGTAAAATAGATCTAGATATGCTTTTACAATTTTCATGGTTCATTTTTAATGTCGTGATGAAATATGAATTTATAACACAAAAACTAATAAAGGCAATTGAAACTTTGCTGCATGTGTTTAATTTTTGTATAACAACAATGATATTCTACGATTCGATTAACATTTACGATAAAAAAGATTTTCAAGATAATCCTCCTTAAAAATTTTATATCACAAAAGGTTTTTCATTCCGGAATTTTCGTCAGGTGTCTTAGTATGATTTATTAGTGTTCATAAGTATGAAATTATTTATCACCTTTTTCGTTCTGAAAACACTTATTAGGGACCTTACAAATAAAATATAGCGTTCATTGAATGTAACAAGTTGTGGGAGTAATATAAAAACGCAGGCAAAGCGAAAAGAAACCCAAAAACCTTAGTGTAGTTGAGGCAATGTTTGATTACATTATTTTTAATTTATCTTAAAATCTCCTTGAACATCAAAAATCACCTCAAAGTTAAAACAACTGAAGCCTGCCACATACGTTTTTGACAGTTTTAATTAAACACTGTTTTCAACTTTTCAGTTCAGTCGACAAAGACAGTATGTAGCGAGCCTAAGTTTTACCTGTCAAATTGTCATATAAGTTATAGAATGGGGACTTTGTGTAAGCAATATTGAGTACTCACGTGTTGGAAGTGCGTGGAGGGCACGAGGCGGGTGTCGTGGCCGTCGCCGTCCTACGCACACGGACACACATGCAAGCACACCGACACCACACGTTTGGTACACATGTACTGGTTAGATAGCAATAAAACCTTACTCTTATATCTTTCGCTTTTAGCTGATTATTTATAGTCTATTTAGATTATAATTTAAAACATATTGAAGTTTGTATCAAGAGGTATGGAATGTTTTTTTTTTAATTTGAACGTCTAACTAAATAAATAAACCTCTAGTCTGGAGGGTTCAATTACAAATTAGAGGTCTGTTTGTATACAGTAAAATGTATACACACAGTTTATAGCGAAAAGCGAAAGATATTCAGTTATTTAGTGTCCTGTACATGTATACAGTATAACTATGAATACTAGGGTCTATCTACCATATCCTGGGAATTTATGTACCTTTATAGTGTTTATTAAAAAGCAAACCATCAAATAAAATTTCAAACAAGAATGTGGGTTTGTGGGTTTTATTTAAAAACTACAATGTTTAAAGGACTCAGTCATTAATCACACAACACAATTTTGGGGTTAACAGACACCACACAAGGCTATTTATACAACACGATTTAACGGTGAGTTTCCACTGTCGTAGCTGTTTAATATTGCCATCTCTTTCATTTGCTTTAAAAAATCAGAGACAGTAATGTTTATGTGCTGCAACAGTTGAAAATCACGACAGTAATTAAACTATGTTCAATGTAGCAAACGAATTTTCAAAACCAATCATAATTTAAAATACTAATTCAATAAAGTTTTTATATAATTGTTAGTATTGGACATAGTGTTAATTATTTTAAAAATATTTTGGTGTAATTGTTGGGGGCAGGAGTTCAAGACCAAAACCAGATATTAAAGTATTTGCAAGTCATTCGGACTACAAGCGTCATTTCTCATGTGAGAAGGACAGATATATCGAAGCATTCCATCCCCAAAGGTTCTGTGCAAACTCACCCTCCAAATGAACTCTCCGCTGGATGAATTAGTAGAATGCGAGTCACTCTCGCTGTCCCACTCTTTCAGTATATCTGTGACGGTGTCGGGTTTGCTGTCCTGCTCGCACTCGGGTGACGTCGGATCAGTAGACGAATCTTGGTTGAAGGATGTGCT
>NW_013527137.1:5754488-5756456 GCF_000836215.1 Papilio polytes
AGTGAGTACCATAGGTTGTATTTTTTTTTAAATTCCACGTCGGCGAAGTCACTTGCAACATCTAGTAAAAATAATAAATTCCCAAAACATGCAAACTCACCAGTGAATCTGATATCATTCATCAAAGGCAAATAATAATCTAGTGTGCAATATTTCTTTTCGTTCTGTAAAAAATTCTCAGTCACTGACGTCATAGTTTCATCTTCTGCCTCGACCACGCCATTCACTTCATCCTGTCTTAGATTCTCATAAATATTCTCTTCATGAATTTCGGAAACTTCCTCGTTTTCAACCTTTTCTACCTCGCTGGTTGCATTTTCAATTTCTTTAACTGAATCATTTTCTATATCTCTTTCATTATCATCAACATTACTTTCAACAAGCTCTTCAAATGCTTCATTTAAGAAACTAACAGTTGCATAATTCTGACTTCCATTACATTTAATTTCATTATCTGTCTTCGGCAAACAGTTACTAGGTTCTGATTCATTTACACTATTATTCTTACAAACGTCTTCTATCGCATGTTCGAAATCTACAGTTCCGTCATTTTCTAGAACATTCATTTGTTCTACAACCATATCCTTTTTAAACGGCTGGAACAAACCCGTATTTGAATCATACGACATAGTAACAGTTTGAGAATCATAATTTCTATTAACGTTCGGACTGATTCTGTTCACTAAAGGGCTTTCTGTTATAATAATAGAATGAGGCTGTTCCGTTTCTTCTTCTGTATCTAAATCCGTTATAAATATATTAGACTTATTAATATCATTAATATGAGATTCATTTAAATACACTTCACTAGGCGGACTCTTTACAATATACTGGTTATCTAAAAAGTTGATCAAACTTTCAGATTGGTTAGTGTTATCCACTGTTATGGATTGCATTGTTATTTCATTTATTCTTCTTTCATTTTGTAACAATGATGAACTAGCGTCTATCAGTGAGGAAAGGTTCTGTTGCCAAATAGGTGTTGAGTTTTCTGAAGTTCGAAAATCTTGAATATTATCACTTGTAAGCATATCTCTGCTTGTCTCCCGGGAATCTATTTCCTGGGGCTTATTTACAGCAGAGCCTTCAAAATCTGAATACGTAAGTGTTCCATCGGGAATCGAAGGGGTGTCTTTGCTATTTCTGCTCAAACTTTTGCTTTCACCTTCTAATAAAACCTCTGTATCCTGGTTAAGGCTTGTAACTTCATTACTTATACTAGACGATATATCTTGAGGTCTCATCTCAGCGGATAAGAGAAAAGATTGGAAATTTGGCAAGTTTTTCGTGAGGTATTCGCTATTACCGGTGTTTATTTTTGGCAAATTAATCGGTATGCACTCTATATCATCGTCGTTAGTAACGATTTCAGTCAAGGGAGTACTAGTTGCGTGGGAATTGGCTATAGTTTTGATTTGATCCTGACTTTCGTCGATTCCTATATTTATATCATGACTGTCCATTACAGATTTGTTATCACTATCAGAATTATCTTTCAGACAGGTAACATCGACGCTATCCATTTTGTTAATGCTCGGTTGTTTTGTTGTCGGACTATTTATTTCTGAACAATCCTCTTCCTTATCTTCTACGATAGATTTCGAGGGTGATGAATTGAATTCATCTCTGAAAGGTGATCTTCTTACCAACTCCGGTTGCGATAGTTTCCAAACTTCGTCGGCAGTCGAAAGTAGTTCTGTGGAACAGTTGGAGCCCGAAGGCAACCCCGACATGAGCGTGCCATAAGCGAGATCTTTCGTTTGTGTATTCTTTGTGGAATCGTTTAATTCGGATCTGGTTTGAACAGAGGTGGTCGCTCCGGCCTCGGTTTTCGGTTTCGTGTACGTGTTAAAGTTCGCAGTAATCGAATCCGGTGAGAAAGTTTCACATATCTCCGATTTGCTATCGTGTATGATGTATGTCGAGCAGTGGCTTAATTCCTTTTCCTGTTCGTTGTGTGTAAGCGTG
>NW_013527137.1:5757727-5760385 GCF_000836215.1 Papilio polytes
TCCTGAATATTCTATGTTCAAATTGTTCTCGTTCTCAGCCATAGCTAACTTAGTTGTTATCTGCAGCTCTATTTGATTCAAATCAATCTCTTTTTGTAAAGAGCTCAGACCTGAATCCGGTGTGAATGGCGGCGGAGCTGTTTCTGTTACCGTAAATGTACGAGGTGAACTCTCATTGGGCGTAGTTAAATCGATATCTACTAGATACTTCTGCTGTGACGTGGACGCTAAGAAAACTCCCGGAGAGTTCGGTGGCGTGGATGGAGATATACGTTTCTCTGTATTTGATTTTTCATATGAGTTCTCAGTGTTGTCGCTCTGAGCTTCGGTACTCGGTTTGGTTTCGCTCACAGTCGCCAAATCGTCGAATACTAAGTCATCGTGTACGATATCGGGGACTTCGTTCAGGAAGTTTCCGTCGCGGAGGGGCGAAGGTGTTTCAAGATCCATTTCGCTAAAGTTGGATGAAAACGCCAAAAGTTCCTCCTTTGGTAAGTCGACAATTTCTGACTTTACAGCTTTGAACAATTCGAGTGAACAATTTTCAAACGGGCCTAAGACTATGGAACTATTTTCATCGTAAGTATCTGTGTGGTGACTTTTAGTGGGAGATTCCAAGGGGCTTATATTATCTGGAGGGCATCTTTGCTCCAACTTCGTGAGGGTAGTTCCTAATTCATATTCTGGTACTTTAGTATCTGTTGTTGATTCAAATTGACACTCATTAGCAAAAGTTTCCTGATTATCGAATGAATTTTCACTTCCTTTGGGAGTGCTTGCGACAACTTCTTTGAATTCTTCTTGATTAGACATAGTTCTTTCTGATTCAAGGAAACTACTTGTCTCTTTTATCAAACTGGGCAGGTCTAAATATATAGTTGAATCTGTTGTGTTTAATGTTTCATTATTTACTAATTCGTTAATTTCTCCGTTTGTTTCCAAATATGTATGCAAGGCCGTATCGTTTGAATAATGATCTATTCCGTTTATGAGATCTTTAGGAGCATTTTCGCTAGCAAATTCTTTTATCACAATTTCTTCATCAGATCTAATTGTTGTATTGGCATTTAATTTACCTACATCATTAACTACCTCTTCTAAATGTACACTATCATTATTGACTAGAGACGTAATATAGTCTTTTTCTGCAGATTCTAGTTCCGGTACGGGCAAGATTGCATGGTTTATATTATTTTGTACTTCAGTGTCTTTCTTTCGTTCCAATTCAGTAATTACTGCTAAAGTCGGCACCTTGGTGTCTTTCTTTCGTTCCAATTCAGTAGTTACTGCTAAAGTTGGCACCTCGGTGTCTTTCTTTCGTTCCAATTCAGTAATTACTGCTAAAGTCGGCACCTCAGCGTCTTTCTTTCGTTCCAATTCAGTAATTATTGCTAAAGTCGGCACCGCGGTGTCTTTCTTTCGTTCCAATTCAGTAATTACTGCTAAAGTCGGCACCTCGGTGTCTTTCTTTCGTTCCAATTCAGTAGTTACTGCTAAAGTTGGCACCTCGGTGTCTTTCTTTCGTTCCAATTCAGTAATTACTGCTAAAGTCGGCACCTCAGCGTCTTTCTTTTGTTCCATTTCAGTAATTACTGCTAAAGTCGGCACCTCGGCGTCTTTCTTTCGTTCCAATTCAGTAATTACTGCTAAAGTCGGCACCTCGGTGTCTTTCTTTCGTTCCAATTCAGTAATTACTGCTAAAGTCGGCACCTCGGTGTCTTTCTTTCGTTCTAATTCAGTAACAACTGCTAAAGTCGGCACCTCGGTGTCTTTCTTTCGTTCCAATTCAGTAATTACTGCTAAAGTCGGCACCTCGGTGTCTTTCTTTCGTTCCAATTCAGTGATCCCTGCTAAAGTCGGTACTTCAGTGTCTTTTTTTCGTTCCAATTCAGCAATTACTAAAGTCGGTGTTTCATTGTTACATTTTTTCTCATATTCCATGGTAATAACGTTTACTGATCTAGTTTCCGCATCATTGATTTCAATTATATCATTTATTTTATTATCACAAGTTGTACGACAGTCTTTCACATGTTCCTCTTGAACGATTTCATTTACACTAGGCATTGTTGCTACACACAATTCCTTCAACATAGGTATTTCACTAAAACTATGATTTTTATCATTTGGTAAATCACTTTCAACAATACTAGCTTCATTATCTTCTGTATCATCTTTTTTGACCATTTGCACAATTTCAGCGTCACATGCAACTTTTTTATCAATTAAATGATTCGTAGGTGTATCTGGTGTCAAATTTTCAAGTGTATTTTGACTGATCGTATCACTATGACGTTCGAAAGAATGGCTCAATGTTCCAATCGTTTCTCGATCTCCTTCATCTTCACAAGCATCGTTCGTCTCCGAATCGAATCCTACTTCTAGAATATTCTGGAAATTCGTTATCCCGGGGGATTTCACTAAACTCTTTTGGACAGGATAATCTTTCTTGCATTCCAAGCTCAGGTTATCTCTGGAAGGACTCGCCTGATGACTGGATTCGGAGCTGGACGTCTTTTCGGAGTTTAGTATATTATCGAGATTCTTTATAACGTCGCTCACGTCTTTGTAATATCTGACGTCATCCTGGCTGCCGGTGATGATATCTTTAACCCAGGGGTCCATCGAGCTGTCGGAGCGATCGTAGTCCTTATCCTT
>NW_013527137.1:5761341-5762140 GCF_000836215.1 Papilio polytes
GGCGCCGTACTGGCCCAGCACGGCGCGCGCCGGCTCGCCCTCGCGCACCATCACACTGCCGCACCACAGCGTGCTGGAATACAACATCTTATTCATCTATGCTGATATCATAAAGAGGAAATATTTTATTTTCGTACGTTGTATGTATTCGATACACGTAAAGACTACTGAGCCGATTTAAAAAAAAAAAACCCTTTTGAAATGAAATTTATCTATGAAGAACATAAGGTGTTTTGCATTTTTCGCATTTATTAGTAAAATGATTAGATTACGCAATACAATAAAATACATTTTTAAAACCTATACTTATTATTATGAGTGAAGAAAATGTTGTTTAATAAGTAGTCTGTATATAACAATTCTTGATATCAATTAATGGGAAAATCCTACTTGCATTGTGCATGATATTTATCACTTACCCATAAAGCATTCCTCTAGAGTGCAGGTAGGAGAGTGCGGAGCTGACGTCACACATGAGCTGCAGCGGCACTCCACTCTCGTTCAGTATCGCCATCTTAGGACGATTCACTATCAAGTACTGTTGCAAATCCTAAAAAACAAATAAATAAAGACTCTAATTATTAACCATATAAAGACACTATTTCAAAATTTTCTGATATTGAATAAATATTAAGGCAATCTTACTTCTTACTAATATTATAAATTTAAATAGATGGATGTTTAAAGTTTGTAGACTAAACGGCTGTAAGGATTTTGATGAAATTTGGTATAGCTGCAGGGGATAGTCTAGAAAAACACATAGGCTACTCACTTTAGTTTTTTTAATACCACGCGGACG
>NW_013527137.1:5762194-5776177 GCF_000836215.1 Papilio polytes
CTTTGGCAAATGTTTATACTCTATGCCCGGACAACTGTCACCTTTGATTTTTTTAATTGTATGTGATTGTTACGGAGTTATATTAAAAGAAGATAACACCTAACAAAAAAGATAATAACATTGTACTAGGTTAAAAAGAACCTACGCAAAATTAGCATCAAACAAGTTTTTATTCATAAAACACCATTGATAAACTTCACGCACAATGAATATAATAAAAAAACGTTCGGTATTTGATTCAAAAGCAGTTTCATTGATAAACATGTACTTATTATGTATTCCATGCACAATCAGTCATATCAATGTACGGGTCTACAACTCAAGTTATTATACTGTGAGTAGACCTTTAATACTGGCAAATTCAATTTATTTTCTACATAAAATGAACATTTTTTTTTATAACATAAGGTGGCAAACGAGCAAGCGGCCACCTGAAACCGACAAAATGGCGAAGCGACCGCTGCCCATAGACATCCGTAATTGCAGATGCGTTGCCTACCCTTATACGACGGAGGAGGAGACGCATATAAAGAGAATATTTCCCCTTCCTATACATCTCCTCCACCGTGAAATCCACTTCCCCTTCCCAACCTCTCCTTATAAGAAAAGGGTGGTGAAGAGAAAGGGACTTAAATTAGGCCTCCGGCACCACATTCATCAGACGAAACACGAAATTGCTTCCATTTCACGCCTGTCTTCTGTGTGGTCGTGGTATTACACCGGGCGTGCCGGCTCTGCAGTGCTAAGATGTTAAAGCGGGCACTACCACTGTTACACACACATTGAAAATTTGAAAGAAAAGTAACTTTGTCAACATGCTATGCTAACCAATAAACCTGAATGTCACTTTACAATTCAAAATAATTACTAACATTAGGGAAATAAGGGTCATTTGAGTCAAAGAAATAGATTCGTACCACAGAGCAAAGTTCAAACAGCAATATCCAGGGATCTTCCTCCAGGCATTTGGCAACAAACGCCAGTATGTTCTCATGCCTCGAGTCTCGGTATATCCTCGCCTCATCTAAGAACCTTGCCTTATCTTCTAAACTTGCATTCTGGTTTAGAATCTTGACTGCTACTGAAGTACCCGTGTTGTCCAATTCACCCTCAACCACCTGGAAATAAAATCATCATCATCTCCTTGTTCCTCAATTACTCTAGCACCAGGTTTTTGTCCTTCATATTCGGTCATGTGTCGTCACTCTCTTCTTGATCGTGTCACCTTTACTGTGTACCCCTTCACACTAAAATAAGATAACTCTATTTCGGAAAATAAATAATTTCAACATACCCTGCCAAACCATCCTCTACCAATTTCTCGTAAATACTGTAGCCGATTCCTGGACAAATCTTCACCACCTGCAAACAAAAGGTAGGAGTTACTGTCGTAGTAAGTAAAAGTTAGCAAAAGGTTCTTTAAATTTCCATTATTTCCGAATTAAAACGATACTTTTTTTCAATTTTTATGACTCAAAGTAACAAGAATCCGAATCGAAGACCCGGAAACATTACGGATGACCCTTGAACCATGCGGCCGAGGTAGCGTAACTACATATTGAATTCGACTCTATTGAATACACAATAAGTTGTCTATAAATATGTAAGACGTAATAGGAAATGCATCAGAGTACCGTAACACAATCGTTTTCAACTGACGACAACTACACTGTAACTTGCAATAAAGTTATTCTGTACAGAAACCGTTGCTTTATTAGGCTGTTTTATCGCTGTCGTGTTTCACTATACTTTTAAAGAAAGATGCAGTTAAGTGATGAAAGAGACCAGTCCAGTAAAACTAAGTTAAGAAACATTCTAAAGACTTATTGCATATGTTTTGTTGTGTTTATACGTGGATATACTTTAACTTCATGGTACTTAACCAATCGAGGAACAATCTACTTTATGAATTTACCAGTTTTAAAGCAACTTTAACTTAAAGGATAATTATAGTACTAACCAAACCAATCAGCGCATCTTTCTAAAGGATCTATCACTCTCAAGTCTGCGGGCAGCGGTTCAAACTCGACGACTGATTCCCGACTTATCCTGTTACGCTCCTCATTCTCACTGACGATGTACGCTGCCGCATTATTGTTGGCGATATTCTGCATCTCGCGCAGTGAGATCGGTCCATTATTATTGTCCTCGCTGATGTTGTTGTTAACTGGCTCCGGGAACACTGCGTCGGGCGGCGCGCGCGCATTGTGCAGGCTTGCGGTCGGCGCGAACAACTGTTGGTTACAAATGGTTTAATATACAGCAAAGTGGACTAATTATAATTTTAAACAAATAATCGTACTCAACCGATTATCGTAATTAAATTTGATGGAAAAATCCTTATAATAGAATATGTAACAAGTTTGGAATTTACCTATAAATACATTTATATGAAAACTATATTTCAATTGCAATGTTCAGCAAGGACTTTGTTGATGACTCTAAAAGATTCGGTTTTATGGCTATTGAGAAATTAACAAACTGTTAATGCAATTACAAAACGTATATTACAAACTACTATGAAAACAGTATTGAACCATTACCCCTCTTGTAACAAAAACATAATTGCATTTACATTCAGTGCAAACATAAAAAAAATTAACAACATTAAAGAACACCAATCATGCATAAAATACCAATTATTTTCTTACTACAAATAATAAGGACAAAAAATGCCCTATTCAAAAGTAAAAACCATACATAAACAAAACAAAAGCGATGAGCGTTACATTAAACGTTAAATTCTGAAACGAAGAAGCCCAAAACATCACAAAACATGCATTTGCCAAAAAGAAGTATAAACCAAAAAATTACTATCGTATCCAACGATAAAATTTTCATTTAAAAAATGAACAATCAACGATACAAAGTTTTCATTTATCTAGCATGCATCTGTGTCAACACAACACAAGGCACAACGCAACACAAGCCACGTCATCGGCGTGCGAATTAGTGCTACCTGATTGTCTGCTCCTGCGTTCGGCTGTCGACAATACAGAAAAACATACTATGTAGTAATCGTCATTAGCACGTAACATATACAAGAAACATAATTTGTTAATCTTTGATTTCCTCGACTGTGAAAATCGTTAACAATTTTAATTGTACAATTTCTTAAACAACTTTTTAAAATTTACTTTTTAGTAATTCGTTTCATAGGCACCTTTAGGTGTGTATATACCCACTCATAACATAACACACGTGTGTTACAATTTTAGTAGGAAAATGCATCAACAAATTAATTCGTGTGAGCAATATATTTTAAATGGCACATAACAAATTCCCTAATGGGTAAATTGCTGTATTATGAGGTATATTAGGTAATCTTTACAACTAGGTCGTAAAATTGTAGCAATAAAACTTATAACAAATCGTTCTAGGTTTTAATTTTTCTATTTTTATTTGGATAATTCTGTCTGACACATTAAAATAAAAAAAATACGTCATAAGAATTCAACACAAAAGCCGGTCTTATAGACATTTTACAAACAAAAACAATCAAAACACAGCACCAATTCCAAACGCATATCTTTTCTCCCAACTATTTTTACTTCATAATAAAGGTTAATTAAGAATCAGTGTTATAAAGTCCTCCGTACACATATCTGTCTAAACTATTATCAACGTAGTAAATCAAACATAGCACGAAGAAGTAAAAATAAGTTTGATAGAACTGTGATAGGAAAAAGACAATAATCATCGAATCAACGGGACAAAGTTCTATCGAGCGAAAACCACATTAATAGCACCGTAAGAGACACGCACGCGAGAACAAAATCAATGGTTCAACAAATTTTAATACGGGTACATCGTCAAGTGGTTAGATCGACCTATTTGATGAAGTTACATCAACTTAAGATATCTTTTTATTTAGGTGGAAACCTGCGTTTACTCGATACTACATTTATTCATAGTTTATGAATTGTTTTAAATTTGACTAAGTTCATATCAACGTTTCGCTTTATCAATGTAATTTTAACATATCCTGTTTAGTCTGCGTAAGCTGTGGGTTGCTGCCAGTACATATTTTGCTCTTTGCGACCTCTCGTTACATCTTGTTCTGATTGACGCTCCCTACAGAGTCTTTATAACAATTTTTTAGTGTTTTATTTTCATTAATATAGTCAATTAACATTTAAGTTGCCAGCTTCTACTACAAAAATTTTGTCACGAAAGGAGTTAATATTCAACTAGCCTCAAAAATAAATGTTATTACTAAATCAGAGTCACACATTCATTGATTCCATTATAGATAAGGTGGTATTACCCAACCGGCATGTGGGCTGGGGCCATTTCGCATCAACAATGGCTGACAATTGGCGGGAACGATGTTCGCGAGCTGAGGCAATGTCACCTGACAATGGAACAGTAAACCGCTTTATGGCTGCGTTCGGATACTCGCACAATACCATTTCCACCATTGATTAGATTGCGGAATACAACTGTAAATAGTAGAATACAAATGTGCAAAACCGAATTTGTCGCCATTATGGTACAAAGTAACATTGGTACTGACATTTAACAAAGTAGCGAAACGAATACTACGTTTGAAGGTAACCTAATTTAAATTGATCGTTAAAAACTTTGTTGTTTTTACGATGTCGAACACTTTTAGCACTTTAAAATTAATGGACCATAGCTTTGTTATTGGTAGTAATATTTAAAGCATTAAAATATTACTTAAATTAATTGTTATAACAAAACTAATAAAATTGTGTGGGATTTCACAATTTCTTATGGTTAACATATAACTCCGTTTTAAGGTTACACGAATCCGAACAATTTACAATTAACTATATCCGACTGCAGTATACTTTAGTGACGTTCTCATAACCGGTCTCCCAGTACTCGTATTTAAACATGACATCAACTGTGCAAGCGCAATACGTACAAATAGATATACTTGTTGGTACCGACACGTGCTATCTGAGAATGGTTCTCTCCGCGTCAACCGGTGAATTGTAAACCGTTAAATTTAAAAGAACGTCAATGCCCACAACGCTATCCCAACAATTTTGGCAGCAATACAATGTCATTAATATTGGTCTCTATTTTCGTTTGGAATTCATGTGTGTACATCAACCGAGAAATGCATTTCGCATTCTCAGAATACAAAATTGTAGTGTCATATTTTTTCTGGATATTTTATATTAAAGTTATGGGTGCAAGAATAACATCAATACAGACCAATAATCCCAACAGACAACACAAGATTTATTAAGTAACTTTAAATAAAACTGACAATAGTACATAATAATAATTTGCATTATCATTATCAAAGCAAGTTCAGTTAAATAGAACTGCGAAAGGTACATTGAAATAGTTATGGAAGCATAACATTCTATAAAAAATATAATATTTCTGCATCTATTCATTTGATGGTAATTTTAATGAGGTGTACTCGTTTTCGAGTTTGTATTTAATAATTTCCCACTCGCTGGTAGTTAAAAATGAAAATGAGCCCTACATCTAAAAACTAAAAGTACAAGATTACTTATATACTATTTTGCGTCAAGACAAAATATAATTAGGGAGAATAAGAACAAATATTAACGTCGTTCTTTTACAAATAAGTGTAGCAGCGTAAAAAACAGAATAATTAAAAAAAAAGTCTGCTCCGATTTGTAATCGGTTTAAATATCGATATCGTATTAAGTCGTATGTGTGCAAAACGGGATACGATGAGCAAGAACAATGCGTTGAAAATGGATCACTTCGAGAGCCCTCATCAAGCCTTCGAACCTATCACTTAGCGCCGAGTGCCTAGATCAATGGGAATAAAGAGTAAATATATTTTACGGCACATCCGAAAATTCTCGAGCAGTCTTCTCTATGATCTTTAAACCTTACTGTGAAAGATATAACAAATAATTTATTTATTTACTAATTTTCGCTCCCGATTAAGTTTATGTAAAATAAAAAAAGAAGTAGCCTTAGTGCTCTTACAGACCATCCCTACATCTATGCCAAATGTTATCGAGATCCGTTCAGCAATTTAGGCTACAAACTTTAACAAACATCCATCCATCTTAACTTTCGCATATATATCGTTACTAAGTCATGACATTTGTCATTGCTGTGTTTGTTTATATTTCGGAAAAATGATGTCAAATAAAACAAAACACTTTTAAAGAATGTAGAAAAAAAGACAATATAAAAACCTCCGCTAATTGGTAAATTAACCTCGGCGTAAAATGAATATTCCGCGCTACCGGGTCATGCAACACCGTGCTTTTAAGCTGATTACATTATGATGGCAATTTTGAAGAGTATTAGTGAAGGGGCGCTCGAAAACTCTTTAGCGGGATTAAAAAGGTCAACGTACATACGACAGAGGTCGCTGCAGTGTGAACTACTGCAGAGCGAGCTCTTTGATGACAAAAGCTCAGTGAACGTGAATTCATGCTGAAGCTTCAGAAACCGTTTTTCATAAAGCTATTGTTACTCTAGAAATAGTCACCCGTTGTGGTATTAGGTGATTATAGTTTTCTATTTGAAAACTATCCTATACTAGCTGTTCCCGTGCGGTTTCCTACGCATGAAATTATGAATACTTTGTTATCAATTAAAAATGTCAAATTAACATGTCATGATAACAAACCATGGCAATCTTACTTCCTTGATGTTGGCAGCTTGTAGTTTATGGACTCTTTCCCACACTAAGGTTTTTATCCAATTTATATACCCCTAAGTTTAATAGCGTGAAAATATATAGCCTAAAGCGTGTTGTAAGTGTAGGGCTTTTTATTAAAGAAAGAATTGTTCAAAAATATTCGATTGCTGATATCTTACGCCACAAAGTAATGTGTGTTTACGCTTTATTATATTAGTATAGATTTAATTACAAATTTTATACACAAAAATGTTTAAATCTGATCATCGTAAATTCAACGTAAATTACTATTTTGTGAGCCTAAAAAAAAGTTTTTTGTAACTAACATATTCTTCCAAAGTCTTCTAGACCTTTTTCATTTAGTAATTTCATTTATCACTTAATGTACTTTCATATTCCTGGAAAAAATATGTACAAAACTTCTGAATTAACCATTATAATTGTGCGATTGAATAGTAACAATATCTCGCCGATTAGAATGTCAATGAAATTATATCAATTACAACGCTTTGTGAATTTTATTATCATCAAATTGACCTCTATAATCACCATCGTAATGAGAACTAAGACCTTAAATAAGGCCCGTAAGTAAACAACGTCAACGAAAACAATTTAGCACGTGACTAAGTGGAATATATGAAAATAAAATAATTGAGTCACAAGAGCAAACACAAACGTCATATGTTTGATATCCAATGCATCCTTATTCATGAACCAAACAAGTGCGCAGGTTTTTATTATAAGTACCTTGAGATAGTAGCTAACCATCATATAGAATTCTTTAAAAAAAACACAGACGACACTCCGGTGAGTACAAACAAAATGAGGCTTCACTCTTCAAGATCCGTCAAAGTGTTTTTGTCATTACAGGAAAAAGAAAGTTACTCTGCTCAAGAAAAATCTCACAAAGTACAGGATAAATCCTTAGTATATTGACATTTCAAATACAAATACAGCCATCAGATTACATCTAATATTGTCTATAACCAGCTACATAGATTCTGCGATGATACAATTTGTAGCTACTAAAGGGAAGATCATACAATCATACAATAATGTTTACCTTGTTACGTCACTCGATTCAATTGTAGACCAATGATTACAATGTACTCTCAATGAACGGCACTAAACAATGTAGGTAAGCTCTGCTACATTGCGACTTACAGCGGAAGTGAGTAGTCCCTTAAACTTCCTGTACAAAGATTAAAAGTACGCAAATTCATATATGCCACAGCCTGCAAACTATTCGTTTAAAAAAATATAGCGAGTATGTCGAGAAATTAAAAAATAGTGACTTATGTGTTCTTTTAGACTATGTACTTTATTTATGTCATTTTTCCGCAAAATCCGGTGAGCAGTTGTAGAGATACCAAACATCGCAACTTTCGCATTCATAAGTAAAAAATCTCATCTGTATTGAGACATTTATTAAAGAAATATTAGACTTAAAGGGTATCCGTTGTTTGGCTTATAAACCAAAATATAAAGAAACAATTATTTTTACTCTTAACCATGTAAAAAACTCGACAACTTGTCAATGTGAAGTCTGCCTAACAATAACGTTGCACCGCAGGCGTGGTATCTTGATAACAATCACCACGCCCTCTATAGAAGCGAGAGCATCTTTGTGTTCAGATAAGTTAATACTTTTGCACTGATAAATACCTGCCGACCTTGTACATGATAACTTGTCTCGATCATAAGATGCGATCAAACAAACAAACCTTTATGTAACTGGTATTAAAATATACAATAATATTTGCGTTTAAAATAGCTTTATATTTCAGAAGTAAATGTTACATTCCATGCGCTATCTGCAGTAAAATTCCTATAGATCAGTTCTGACGAAAATTATTTACGAACGGAAAACTTACAAATGAAATTTCAATCAAGACGATACAGAAATAAGATTGCTATCACACGAACATTTCTCAACAATTTCTTTAAGTTTTAATCATACTAATTACATTCATAAATTATATTAAAACTCATATCAAATAAACGAACATCACATCTCAGTGCAATTAGTACTTCGGTCGTAATCAGTTATGTAATATGCGTTTAATATGCGACTGATGCATTAAATATGTCGACGGACATCAGTTCGAACACTGAGAGCTCCTTGTATTAATACAAACGGACAAGCGCAATTAGCGAACACGTGACGATTGTGAGTCAGAATCGTGGCTGCGCACGCGCATGTACTGAAAAGTTTCTGTAGAGTCGGTCTAAAGGTGTGCAGAGGGTTTAGATGCGTTCGTTAGAGACCTACAGAAGTATTTCAATATGTTCACTAAGGAGGTTTAAGGGAGTAAAAAAGTTTTTGTTCAAGTTTGTCCATTACATACCTGTACAAGAGATTTTTTTCTTTTTCACTAAACTGTTAGAAATGTAAGAATAGTATTATTTTCTACACCAGTGTACATACACCTTTAGTGTGTGACCTTGACCGTGTATGGTACTCGCACAACCGGGGTATGACGTCACATGTGTATGTGCAATTCTTTTTGTACCTACCTACTGTGTAAATTCTACAAAGCAAATAGTAATTACTGTACGTGCAATTAGAACTAATGGAATTGGTAGTTAATGCATAATGTTTCAAATTGTAGAATTAAACACTATATGTTTTATTAATAAAAAAGAAATATAGTTCGTAATACCAACCTAGTTAACAAAAAAAGTTACCAAAAAGCATCAATAGCCTAGTTAACGATGGCACTGGACCCAATGGTCCTCCAATTATAAAAAAATTGAAACACCTCCCTCGGGTCTCCCACAGATGACCTTTCCGGAAAACGTTATTGAATTGATTAGTATTTCCTCAGAGGGCTCCCCTTTCGATATATTTCCGTTCAGTCTTTTAGTTCGCTACAGCCCTTTATTAAATGAGTCACCAATTTACTTTTTCATTATAGTACCGGACTACTGGATACATGAAGGGACAAAGATAGAACTCAAAGGAAAAATATTTTAATAAACACATTTTTATATCATACTAATAATATTAATATTATAAATGCGAAAGTTTGGATGAATGTTTGTTAGAGTATGTAGCCTAAACTGCTGAACAGATTTTGATGAAATTTGGAATACTTAGATGTAGAGTATAGTTTGGAAGAATAGGTTACTCACTTTTGTTTATTTTTATTCCACGCGGACGGTGTCGCGGTATGGTAAGAATGGTATATAATACTACTCTTTCAAAATCCTCATCGGTAGGTCGCATCCAATGTTATGCATGTAATATTTAAAAATCGCAAATGTAGTGCAAAGTCCAAGAATCTTGGTGTCGTCACGTTTAGGAGGACTAGTGGTGTACGATGAAGTGAATCGATACAATTCAATTTTCAAGTTTAGAAATAGCCTAATGTGTGACAGATACGAAAAAATTGCTTTAACTTTATATTGTTTTGTTTTATTTTACATGAGCTATTCGAATATTACGTGATCCGATAGTCAAAGTAAAAATAAATGTTAATTACAATTAGCGGTAACCCAAAAAAGTGTAGTGTATACTTGGTTCGTCATAGGACAAGTTTTAGAAATACAAAAATATTAGATCAAGATAGTTTTACGGTTTAAAATATCAACTTGTCTCGACACAAGAGTGCAGTCGCATCACTACGTATTCGCGGATCTATTAACCAAATCGCATGTTTTCACATGCACTCTGATTAGAGTACGATTCATACGAATTGGTGACGGCATTCGCGTGGAATACGGATTCTCAGTTATAAAGGTATTTGTTGACTGCAAGTTTATTATGTAAAGGTTTGTTCAACTGTTTCTTTATTACTAGTACATATTAATACTTTAAAGATATTCTGAGATGTCTTTCAGCCTCCTGGTGTTTGATGAATGTCACATCATCAAGTAAACAACAAAGTTTAACTTGAAGACTTACTAAGCTAAATGACGAAATCTTCTAAAAGTACGAATGCGTAAGAAAAATATTTGAGTTCTTTGTCAGGGTGATTTTACAAAACTTAATTGCACTATACAATTTACATCATGAATTGTGCATTTCCCATTATTTCAAATACTAATTAATTTAGCAAATGCTGTTAATTTCCGAAGAGTAATAAAAACTTACCGTAAAACTAACACGTAAGCAACACTACAAAATTCACACAAAACACTATCAAAACGTACCATAATAATAAGTTGTTCATTTATCCAGTTAAAATAAAAAAGCAGACGTTGCACATAATGTCCAATTTCCCGAACGACTGTAACGTAGGTAATTAATCGAGTGATGAATGGAATGATCGATGAATGGCGATACGATAAACACATTTCGTCATCAACATCATTGGTGTTCAATGCACTTCGTGAACATCGGACAGAACAATGGCTTAGGCGAATGTGCCAATACAAGATAGAATCTATTCATTGAAATAATTTTACATTTCAACAATTTAAAAACATACTTGACTTACATACTTTCAAACGATAATATGCGGAACCAAGAGCTTGTTAACTGTAATTGTACTTAGATTATTAATTTATTTTATTTTAAACTAGCCGTTGCTCGCGACTTCATCCACGCATTATTAAGATAAAAAGTAGCCTATAACATGCCCATCTGAAATCCACCCCGCCGTTTCGGAGATTACCCGGCACAAACGCGGCTTCAGACAGACAGACGGACAAAAATTTATTAAACGCGATTTTCCTCATCGGCAATGCAAATACATCATATTCTCGAAATCTGGAATTCTTCCTATGATATTACAAACAGACTCTCCAATTTTATTCTATGCTTATAGATATAGATAGATAGATCAATCTAAATTATTTTTCCCTGTAAAGCTACAAAGGTTTCAAGTTTAAAACACTCCTTCGAGTTCAAAACATCGTCAGCTCAAAGAAGCCTTCGCAACGCGTACAGGTAATTGTAAACCAAGGAACTTATCAAATGAAGTCTGGCTTTAAGTCGGTGTATCTTGAAATACGATATACAACAAGATATCAACACGTTTAAAATTTCTGTCTTTCTTGTTAACTGCTTTTTATCTTCGATAGCAATTCTATATCATAATCATGTCATTTAACTCCTTATAGACAAAGAATATTTAGCATCTAACAATATACAACACAATATGGATGGTGCAAAACATGTGGTTTTTTTTAATATTATAAGGTAATGCAAACGAACAAGCGGCTCCCTTAATCCACCGAAATGGCGGAATGTCCACTGCCCATAGACATCCGCAATTGCAAATGCGTTGTCTACCCTTAATAGAAGGTAAAGAAGACGCACATAAATAAGTTATTTCCTATGCGACTCCTCCACCGTCAAATCCATTTTTCTTTTCCATCCTTTCCTCTTAAGAAAAGGGTGGAAAGAGAAAGGGACTAATACACACAAGGCAGTAAAAGTTGCATGCCCACAATCTTACCAGCATTTTAAGTTTATAGATGAAATCGTGACAGATGAATCTATAAATGACAGAGCGTCCGTGTCCGAGAAGTTAACGGAGGTTACCGTCTCATTGTTGTAATCACTTAGCGTTCTAGGCCTAAGTTTTTAGCGCTAAAGTCCTATGTTTTGCATAGTCATGGTAGGTTTTCTGAGTACGCCGCACGAGTACTCTTAAGATGCAATACTCTCTGAGTGGTAGGGGACGGAGTGTCGAAGGGTGCGCACTCTTCACAGAGTCATTTTGCTTTCGAGACAAACGACAATTACCATTTTCCAAAGCTAGAAAACGTCTAGGTTTCTAATGGGATTTTTAAACTACTATACAGAGAAAAATGTATTCCAATAGTAGACAAAAAATTAAGATGATATTATTAAATTCTAAATGGGGTTAAGTAACAAAAATGTATTATTACCTATTAATTTTTTTTTTAAATTATCCATATCTAACATCACAGATGTGCGAAAACATGTTGTTGAATGAATGACTCAAAGCTTGTTTTCGTTTAGATCTATGGAAAACATATAATCACCACTATTACAAGAACATAAAAATACTATACTGAGTATATACTTCAATTCAAAACTAATCTCTAAAGCAAATTATTTAAACACCGTTATTAGCAACCCACATGTCTTTCGATCTCCCACGACCTTCCCCAAGCGACGCGTTATGGACAAACAAAAATTGTTTACGCGATGATAATTGCTCCTAAATTTCATGACGGCTTGCGCAAGGTTAACGTGACTAATAATTTAATCAAAATGACTCAGATCGTGTTAATTTAAAATGTAAAAGCTGAGGTAAAAATTCCACTCAGAACCTTCAAATCATATCCTAGTATAGGAAATTTTATATTTTATACATTATTATTATTTACTAGCTGTTTCCGTGCAGCTTCATCCGCATGAAATTATAAAACAAATATTTTATATTTACATTTGTCTAATTAATAATAGCAAATGTCAAAATGACGACATGACAAAACTGTGCAATCTTGCTTCCTTGATGTTGGCAACAACTTATGGTCTCTTTCACACATTAGGGTTTTTATTCAAAATAATTAGCCCCTAAGTTTAATGGCGTTAAAATATATAGCCTAAAGCGTGACACAAGTGTAGGGCTTTTTATTAAAAAAATTATTATTCAAAAATATGCTGTAATTGCTGACATCTTAGGCACCAAAGAAGTGTGTGTTTACGCTTTATTACAATAGTATAGATAGTATAGATTATTATTTATTATTAGTAGATTTTATGAATTAAATTTGCCTTCAGTGTGTACACGTCCTTTGTAATCGCGAATCTATTCACGTTAAAGGCGCGACATTCACGAACACAATTACACTGACGAAGGTTACTCCTAACGCAAATAACCACCTTTATTATACCAGATAAAACTGCTTTTCAGCGAACATATTTTCGACGTAGAATTGTTTTTAAGTATCACTTTTTTACATTTAAAAATATTTTTTTCTCATACTTTAACTTATAGCAAGCTAAATGACGGTGAAAATGGCATAAAAAACACTTACTACTTTTATAAATGCGAAATTAGACAGATGGATGTTTGTTAAAGTTGGCAGCCTAATCGTCTGAACGGATGTCGATTAAATTTGGCATAGATGTAGAGCATAGTCTGGTATATAATAATAACACGTAGGTTGTTTTTTTGTTTAATTCTTCGTGGACGGTGTCGCGTGAGAAAGCTAGTTAAAAATAAATGAAGTCTTTTGTCATTGTCTTTGTAAAAGTAAGTGTGCTAGGTCAACAAGTTAGTATTGTATCCATATCTTTGTCAGAGTAGCTCTGAAGTATGCTGAGATATGAAGTTGTTTGCAGATCATCTAACTGCGACCCGCAGCGGGCGCAGTGCCAAGACGAAGCGCCATAGCGCCTACTGCATTGACTGTCACACTAACACAACTATCCAATGAAATCAGAG
>NW_013527137.1:5776896-5829616 GCF_000836215.1 Papilio polytes
AACCATAATATTATGTGGAATTCTGTACAATAGGACATAATGAGATCAAAATATTTCTAACAATACTGGAATGTCTAGAATGTTTTTTTATAAATTTTATTTTATTACATGTGTCAAATTATCAATTGCAAATGTCAAAATGACATGACATGATGATAAGCCATGGCAACCTTGCTTCCTTGATGTTGGCAGCAACTTATGGTCTCTTTCCCACATTAGGGTTTTCATCAAAATATTTACCCCCTAAGTTTAATGGCGTGAAAATATATAGCCTAAAGCCTGGCGTAAGTGTAGGGCTTTTTATTAAAAAAAGAGTTATTCAAAAATATGCTGTAATTGCTGAGATCTTAGGCAACGTATATATACCTTGCAATCAGATGCTTAATTTCACACAATAGTACATCCTTTAGATTTTTCCATGACTTTAAAACAGGATATTGTACATACTTGTTTTCATTATTGATTCGACTAGTGATTCTTCTATTTTTAGTTACATGATTTTTTACTTACAAATTTTATATGTGCCCCGTAGAAAGCTATATCTGTCTTACAATTACTTACTATACTACATCTTATTCTTATGAGAAAAAGGGTGGGAAGGAAAAGTGACTAAATTTGGGACTCCGGCACCACACTCATCAGACGAAACGCTGAATTGCTCCCACTTCACGCCTGTCTTGTGTGGTCATGGTACCGGCGAGCCGACCCATTCGTGCGAAGATGTTAAAACGGGCTCTACCGCTGTAACATCACAGAACGTTGGTTTTTATATTATAAAATCATTGCCAACTACATAAAAATAATAACATAACCGTAATTCGCGTGTATTGTACTGTTAGTTTAATTGACTGAAGTCCAGTAATTTGTAATCTCGCTTTTAATTTTAACAGATTACGGTAGAAAATAGGTTCCTAATTTTTTTTCTATGCGTAACTTTTCATTTAACTATTTTGGATTAGCTAACAGTTTATAGACTGATTTTTGTTTGGTTGCTAATTTTTAAAAATTGGTCCGCAAAGTGATACATTTATTGCCACGAGTTACAAATGATACCGTTATATAAAAAGCGAATTAATTTTCCCTCATAATCAATGGCGCGCCCTAGGATCCACCCCGCCCAGCTATCCCGCGCTATTAACTAAATTACAATTTGACATTCCTTTGTGTCAGAAATTGCGTTTTGTTTTCAACATAGAGGTCGTTTGATAGACGATCGGTAATTTTCGTTTATTACGTTCATATATATTTGACCCAGTTTTTATAATATAATTTTATTCCTTACATCTACAATAAATATTTAGTATTGATGTGTTTCTATTTTTGTATTTTAGCATTTATCTAAACAGAATCCTAACCATCGACAACATTACTTAATTATTTTTGTCCACTATTTATACTTTCATCTAACATAGATTAAACATAATGCCCAGTTTACCTTATTCCAGTCCAGCAATTGAATTAATCACTGGATTACAACTGGAACATTATGTACCCACACTTTAAACCAGTAGTTTTATTAATTCCTGGTTTACATATGATAGTTCGAAAGTAGCACAAAGATAGTGCGGTCACTGGCACCAGTTAGCGTTTACATTATGCCAGTTGTATGCTTGCGACTTTGACTGCTGCTATCCTACTGTAAACTGAGTTGTGAGTGTAACGTGAAGTTTCAGTTATACAAAACTGAAAAAATATTGTTAGTATCTCATAACTGACGTAATAAAGAACCTTGTTAAGTTTGCAAGGCTACGTCAAAGTCTGGGTCGTCTCGTGAGAGGTGGCCGCTGACTCACGACTTTATAAACAGACGGACTATCGCTTTTATTAGCACCGACTGTAATTAATACTCTGATGTTTGTTGAGATTCTGACTCATAAAGTTTGATAACGAACCTCCTTTGCTCAATTCATACGATCTCCTGTTCTGTCGTAAAGTTTATAAGTTTATTGTGTAACTGTTTACATTACGAATACTTCAAAACTTTCTTGCTAACGGTCGAATACTGAAACGACATTTAAATATGTAACAGTGTATTAAATGTTTAGGCTACGCTTATACTCCCAATTGTATTTAAAAAAATCACGTCTATCAAATTGTGAGCGATTCTTATTCTAAGCGGAGTATTTAACATTCGATGGTTAAATATTTTTTTACAATTTTTTTTACAATAAAATTGTAATTTTTTTTACTTTTGTAATTGAACAAAACACAAAACTTGATTTATTTACTACTTTTTTTTTCTTTTACATGAACGTGCTTATAACAATAAAGCTTTTTATCATAAAAATATATAATGGGTTCTATTAATATATTGTTTTAAACTAAATTTAGTCGTTTAAAAATAGACTGATCAAGTCGTTCGACCTTGATAGAAGTGATGGAAGGAAAAAAACACATGCATTGCGCTTTTAGAAAAAACTACGCAGCTATGAATGAAAACATACCACGTTCTAGACATATATCGAATATATAACTTTAAACTGTCGTGGTTTTTACAATTATAATGTTCGTAAGATAAGGGATTCTTACAACGATTGGGTTGTTTTAGATCCGTATCACTTCAGTCAGCTCGTGAAAATGGCGCATACAACTGTGCCGAAATATCGGGAGCTAAAACAACCCAATCGTGGTAAGAATCCCGTATATTATGTATCGAATACTCACGGTAAATAATTATAAAATATAAATAGTTACATAGTCATTTATTTGTCGAAGACGAGACGAAACTATAAAACACACATATTTGCCGCTGTGATGCCAGGGGAAAAGACCGCCCACTGCATTACGATTCAATTTACACAACGAATTAAATTAAATAAAGGCGTAAAGGCTACAAACTTTAACAAACATCCATCTAACCTTTCGCATTTATAAGATTAGTAACTATCAGTAGACACAAATGATATCTATCCAGTTTGTAAGACCCTTTAAATCTCTTGCTCTATTAATATTTGACCTACATCGATAGTACAGAGAAACTGTTTAGTTCGCAAATAAACAGACATACATAGTAAAACATAAATCTTCACATGGTACCAATTTTAAGATACAAAACATCCAATCAAAAACAAATGTGACACATGACCGAATTACCAGGGTGACATAAATGGCCAATGATATGACAGATCCACGTGGGGCGCGATACTGCGCAGTTCGCTGACCCCGCGCCGTCCGCCGATTGCGTGCACACTGCCTTCTGTGCGGAACACACACGCACACAGAGACAGGATTATATAGCCCGGACGGGATAGTACTTGGCTTGATAGGACGACCGTTTATTAAATTTAACAAAAGTTATATGCATAGCTAAATTATTAACGTCAAATTACTTATAGGACTAGATATACGATTAAAGCAAACTTTTATTAATAAATAGAATATATTAATACATATCTATAAGGTAAAAGCATTTAAATCTTGTAAGACAATATTTAGGATTCATTTTTCACAACAACGAATAAAAGAAAAGTCCGAAAAACATTTTTAATGGTAACCCTAGCTTTACCGGGCAATTTGAAACTCAGCAAACTTTGAACAACGCCTGTTCATCGTGTTCCTAATGGAATTTGCTCGACGGCAGTCCTGTGTCTACAAACACTAACACGACAAGGAAGCTATTGGGTCCATTTAATTAAAATACACATTATTTAATACAATGACAATGCAGTAATAAAAGACAGGACTATTAGTTATTCTGCTAATAGTAGCAAAGTATAGTCTTTAAACTTTTTCCAGGCATTTTTCTTTTGATTTAATTAAATTAGTACGCTAGGGACAATAATTAACGACCATGCACTAATTTTATAAACAACACCTGATTCATATAGGCTTTATAATAGAAAACATCTACATAATTAGTCTAAATAAGAATCGTGTTAACGTCTTGTTAAAACTATTATTTGGATCAAAACAGCTGCAACGTATTAATGAATGAGTTACGTTTAGAACCTTGTCGTTTTAAAGTAACTCGATATAACAGTGGGTGGTTAAAAGGAGACTTTTTTTTCATCCTTCCGCTGTTTACAGTTTCATCGCTTACCATCAGGCGTACAATCTATACTTTTATTATTCTATTGTTAACATTACCCTCTTTTCGATGTTATACCGAACACGTGCACTTTCTTTAAAACAACAGTGTTTTCGCACAGGTGTTTCGGCAATGTAAACTCACGGAGCACTAATTTACACAACAAACTGCGCTCGTGATCATTTAATATTAAACATTGTCTTCTTTTGTTTTTCTTAACAAAAACAAGATATTTCTCGTACAACGAGGCTAAGGCACCGAGAAAAAAATTATTCACATACCTTACAAGGAATGTTCTTCGAAACATCATACAATTTTCCAAAGAATTCTACATTTTTATATGAAACAATTAAAGGTTGAAATATGCGTCACTGGCCCTTTGTGTTATGATTAAAAAGAAAAATATAGCCATATAAATATTTCAAGATTACTTTTTCTTGTTCTTAAATACAAAAGATTTACACTTTTGTACTTATTTCGTAAATATCTATATTTAGACATGTGATCTATATAAACACCCACACGAAGATATTTGTTATATATCTTTATGTACTTCTACAATATAAACAGACACAAGAAATGACCTGATACTGACGTAAGCACATTTACAAAACTGATCTACTATTTGGCAATTTACCTTGAACCGTCGACCAAATAAAGGGCGTTGCAATAAAGTCATTTAAAATGAAATAGTATGGAAATATCCACAGCGGGATAACATTGAATATAAATGCAACATTAAATACGACATCAGTAGTCTATACCTAACAATACATATTTTTTTAATATTGTTTTTATTTACTTTGTAAGAACTTCGCAAAAACCGACTGCGGTCAAAATATTTTTATTTATTCATGCTATGTCCACGTCGTACAGGATAAAAAAAGCAATAGGGAAAAGTTTGGAAGCAAAGAGATATAATATTAGTTTTTTTGTTACCTCTGTGGTATTTCACAGTATCTTAAAGTATTGTACAAATAATGGATATATAGGGAAAACATTATAACTAAAAGTAGAGAAGAAATTAGACGACATAGTATCAGAAATCAAGAGTTACGAATATGGTATAAACATATCGACGCAAAGACGAAAAGAGTTACGTCTTCTATGGAATCTTTCGTTATTGGTTGCAGGGCTCTATTTGTGTAATGCAAATTTATAAAGGCAGAGTACCATTACATTACGTCGAGTAACACTCAAGGTCGTCGAGGTCGCGGGAGACCAAAGTTCCAGTGAATAGACGGCGTAAACCGAAATGCGAAAGTTAGTATAATAAATTGGAAGACCATGGTCAGATAGAAAGAAATGGAAAATGTTGCTGGACAGAGATAAAGGGCTATTGAGATTGAGAAGAAATGGATTGCTTTTATGTTGGCCATACCACAACACGAGTGTAATTATTTTCTTTCGATTATGTTAATTGTTAAGAAATTGAAAAGATCTGAATTAATTCTTACTTCCAAATCCGTATGGAGTTCCCAATGGTTTTTTTAAACCATTGCAAACTCCATACTTTTGTACAAAATAGTGTGAGTTCTATATTTATCTTGCAAACATATTTTTTTTAATTCAATGCAAGTTTTATGCTTCATTCAATAAACGATACTTTCACTTGAAAATTTCACTGAACTTTTTTTATTCCACGCGATCTTCGTTTGAGTATAAAAATTTTAAATAGGAGAGCTCTAGAAATCGTTGGACAAAGAGTTGAAAAAAGTCAGCACTGAGTTTTTTAAAATGACTGTTTTTATAATGAAAACAAAATGTTGCGAATTATTATCATTAACACATTTATAAAGAGTTTATAATTCATACATTTGTGCTTTTAAATATAATATAGAATACTAACTTCCATATTCATTTTCTTTTTTATTTTGTTTGCAACATTCTATAACTTAACACTATAGAAGACTATGTAAATACTAAGGTGCACAAAAACCTGTTATTACATAATTCATAATTACACTATATTCATGTAATATTTGAAAATCCATACTATATACATACTATATTAACTACACAAAATTATTTAACCAAAAAAAATATAGAAACTGTGTATACAGACAGATTATCCAAATAAAATATTCATATATCCATGCCATATTTATAATTCTTATGAGAAAGCATACCTTGCAGTCTTTATGTCGGTAACACCAGGTGCATCCAAAGAGTAGTCCAAGTGCTGTGACGACCAGCGCCAGCACTGGCAGCATATACAGCCCTTGTGGCCGCCATCCTTCCAACACTGCTGCTTCATTTGTACCTGGAAAAAAGTTTTAAATATTGTTTATGGTAATAAAAACATTTTTATTTTAACTAACCATAAAGACAACAGATACAGTACTAGTTACAGTCTTAGTGTAGGTGATATATTTACTGTATGTCTAGGAGTTTGTGTTTACCTTTCCAATAAATCTTTGTGTATGCAGATAGAATTGATTGTCTTAATAATGTAAACAGAGAAATTCAACTTTCACATTTAGCACCTTCATCATGTATTGATTATTTTTATAAAAAGATTGAGATAAAATTAAGTTATAGGGATAAATATATTAATACATATATTCATAAAAAATGTACTTGATATTTTTTGGAATACACAAGTTTGTACATAAAATATTAAGACCATAATGTTGAAAAATTAAGACTAGTTTTGCCCACAATTTTGTCTATGCACAATTTAAAAAAAAATTAGTGGCCTATGTGTTCTATATCTGTGCCAAATTTTGAGACCCTGTAATCCATTCTACCTTTTAATACCTTACCTATTATTATCCATTTCAACATTTGCATTCATATCTTATAATAAGAAGTACATTTTGGATAGGAGCAAGGTTTATTTATGATACTAGTTTTGGATAGTCAACTATAAACTATAGGAACATTGCAAGCTAATATATTTGTGTATAATAATGTTATATCTATGTGTCTATGTCATTATTGGTCCATTTTATACCATACTGTAAAATGATTATGGAAATTTTAACAATTATGAGGATGTATGATCATAAAGATATAAAATATATTTAACAGGGCAACTTTGGCAAATTTATAAAATTTATAAACTACCCAAAAATTATTTAAAAAAGTATAAAGGCAGTGATTTTTGTAAAATACATTTTTGTATTAGTGTAAAAAAAAAACAATTATGAATATTGCTCGAAAACTAAGATAAAGATAAGAAAAATTTTAGATATAAATTAGAAAACATGTTATTTTAGCAACTTACCGTGAGGGTAGACTAGCGGCGTTGGCCTCACAGGTAACCCTTGTATCAAAAGTAAGCCTGTTGAGGCCGAAAACAAAATCACCCATAGCATACCCATTATTTTTACATTATTTACACAGCCACATTATTTTTCGTTTCATTATTTATATTTTTAATACATACACAACACAAAAAATACACGGTCCATGACAGGTTTGCGCTAATGAACAATATCACAACACTATACAATATTATCACACTTAATAAATTTGAAATAGCATTTTATAAGTCAGGGGTATTTATTACACATAAAACATTAAATTTCATTAAGATTTTCGTGCACATTTACATATAAATTGCGCAACCCACAGCTGTACAGAACGCCATTTTTCTAGTTCAATGTTGGCATATACAAATATCGTCATCATACTAACAAATAACAACCATATGTGGCAACATAAAAGAGATTCTAAAATTATTTAAACAAAAACCTTAATACGATAATTAAATTTACAAAGGTAACTGTGTTTTATTTTATTTGGCATGATAATAAAATTGTACTGAAGATATAGGTGCACGATTCGAAAAACTTTATATTCATAGTCTCATTTGGACTCACTTTTTTTTCTAAAAATGAAAGATGTCAATGTCAACTTATCAGCATATGTCATCTGCCAACTGCCAATTGTCATTCTTGTTTTGTCAGTCAATAAGCATTGAAAATAAAGGAAAAATTAAAAAATTGTAATGTTCTTATAACTTATTTGTGTATAATGCCAAAAAATGAATTAAAAAATACCATTAATTTTGTAACACAAAACGAATGCTCGTAAACTTTAAGCTGCAATTGATAACCTCTAAACACATGTACGGTAAACGAGTGTTATTGCAATCAGTAGTTAGATTTAATAATTACACAGTTCGTCATTATCAAAAGAAAAAGACTCAAAGGCTGTTGGAATTTTTAGCCGACATGCCTAAACCGAATACGTCAAGAATTATGGACGCACAGCGTCAGAGGCAGCAGATATCCAAAAAGGCACAAAACTACGTTCCCAGTACAATATATCTACAGGTTGTGGGTTCTGGTGCTCGAGGAGTTCCCAACACACTATATCTCTTTACGGACCAAAAGCGGTAATTATTTTTCTTTACATAATATTGCAACATATTTCATGACATGACATAGGCTACCTCTGACCAAGGGTAACTCAACTAAAATTGACGACCTGTGAAACAGTCAATTTTCTATCTGCATGATTCATAATTTAAGCAACAAACTGAGTTATCAAATTGTTGCTTGTGGGCTCATATAGTTGTGTACATATGTTGCAATGTAATTTTTTTATTTATACCACTAGTTTGTTAAACAAATCATTTTTTACTAACCTATCAGATATTTTATGTTTTTTTTTTAATAAGATCAACTCTTCTGTTTTATTTTGGTCTTGAGTATTTAATTTTAGTGTTGCGTTTATTTGAGTAATAGTAGTAGTTTGTTATGCGACAAAACAATGGGGACATAAACCAGAAAGTGTTAAGATTGAATGTGGACAGCTAAAGGTAGCGGAAGACCGGAGAAAGTATGGATGGATTGTATGAAAGTGGATATGCTTAAAGGACTGGATTCAGATATGACTGATAGAGATGTATGGGAAGAGCAGCACATACTGTGCCGATCCTCCGTAAGGGATAAGGGCAAGTGAATGATGATTTATTGGATTAAGCATTTACTAGATTAAGTTATTTGACTTCTTTTTATAGAAAAGTTGTAGTGTAGTTCACTAACATTCCCCTTTGTATAAATTAAACTTTCTTTTATAACACTAAATCACACCATTGTATAAACTTATAAAATGTTATCCTCACTATTTGCTATAATTTCATACAAAAGATTGGCACAGTATGTAATATTCTATACTATCAGCTGTTATATCTGAATTCACTTTCTTACACATATAACAAAACCCAATATCATTCACATAAAAATAAAAAATAAGTAGCCTTTGCTCTGTGCTAAATTCCATTTAGATCCAAGCTAGGAGATATGTAGGAACAAACATCCATCCATACATACATTCATATCTATATTTTCTTTTTTTTTACTAGCTTCAAGGTTGATGTATGTAAGATTTCATTTGTAGCTTGTTTTTGTTGCAATAAAAGTCCTATTTCTTTATTTATATATTAATTTATTATTATATTGACAGATATCTTTTTAATTGTGGAGAATCAACACAACGGTTAGCACATGAACACAAAGTAAAGCTGACAAGGTTAGACCATATTTTTATCACAAACAAGACATGGAAGAACATAGGTGGACTACCTGGCCTCTCACTAACTCTTCAAGATGTTGGTGTACCTAATATCACTTTACATGGACCTCAAGGTTTGGTAAGCTAATTGATTTTGATATAGTTTTATGTACTACTATATGTTCCCATGTGGCTTCATCCGCTTGAAATTATAAATATATTTTAGTGTTTACATTTGTCAAATTTTCAATTGAAAATGACAAAATTACTGTTACCATAATACCCTTGCTTCCTTAATATTGGCAGCTTGTAGTTTATGTTCTCTTTCCCACATGGAGGTTTCTTCCAATTTATTTACCCCTTAAGTATAATGTCGCGAAAATATATAGTCTAGTGTGTCATAAGTGTAGGGCTTTTTATTACAAAAAGAATTATTGAATAATATGCTGACATCCCATTCCATGCAGTAGTGTGTGTTTACGCTTTATTATTTTAGTAAAGACAAAATTTTGCTGATATGTAAAATGCAACACTTTTTTTTTAATAATGTTATGTCATCAAATGTGAAACGTGTCTCAGGAGCTTAATTTAATTAAAAAGATATCTAGTTTTATTAATGAAAGGAAGCTATCGCAAATATGTTTATGTTTTTTTTTTCAGGATGAACTTTACAAAGCCACAAAGAGGTTTGTAATAATGAAAGACATGAATGTAACATTAGCTCCATGCAGTCCTTCTGAAGATTTTACTGATAATGTCATGACTGTTAAATATGTTTTATTGTAAGTATAAATTATTAGATACTAATTTTCGCTTCCGGCTCCATCCCTGTGGAATTAAAAATAAAACAAAAGCCAGCAGCCTTTGTGTTCTTCCAGACTATCCTATATATCTATGCCAAATTTCATCCAGATCTGTTTACTGAATAAATATACATCCATCCATCTAAACTTTCGCAAATATATTAGTCTGAATAGTAAAACATTAATTATGGCACAATTTTAACAAAGAACAACATTTCTAACAAAGTTATTTATACTTCTCATATATCATTATTTCCCTTATTTTATCCTACTCCCGCATGGTAGCTAGCGCTTGACCACGATCCCACCTGAAGGAGATGACAATGCAGTCGAAAGATGGTACGAGCTAGCTTAATAGATAGCTGTTCACTCTCCTTTTGAAGGCCCCCACGTCATATTTGGACGGGAAAACTGATCCTCCAAATATCTACCATCCGTCATCTTAGTCATCATTCCCTTCTTGGTCATAAAACCTTTTAAACAATCCATCCATCTAAGAGAGAATTTATTTACATGCTTAAGATCTACATGAAAGCATCATTATTATGCAATATCCATAAGAATTGAAATGTAAATTTCTTATTGTATTTCAGACGGCCGGAAAACATTCTCAAACCAGATATGAATCCACCAAAGAAACCCAAACTCAGCAGTGATACGACAAGTGCGGCGTTTGAGGAGTTCATACATGACGAGACTGATTACTACAATCCTGATGTACGGAATATGGAGGAGAAGAAAAACAGTAAACAAAGAAATAAATCACCAGAAAAAGGTATGACTAGTTGTCATAAGTACAGTGGGAGAAACTGGCGGTGTTCCAACTTAAAAACTACATTTGTTTGAAGATTTTGAAACAGCGCATAACAAAAATCTATACAACACAGCTTATAAATGTATCTGTACGAAAAAAGTCAATTTGTAAGACATGACTAATTTCTTTTTATTATTTCGTTTACCAATTACTGCTATCTAATTAGATATTCGTAGAAAGAGGTTGAGTTTGTCTCGTTGCAATGAACAAGGCTGTTTTTTCTGGAATCGGAACAGCGCGGATTTCCGCGACTGTACGTTGAAAACTATTAACTTTTGGCTATAGTACAGTAAATTAATATGAAAATGTTATAATGGCTACATAAAAAAAATGGTATTATAAATCTGTTGAACAATAAATAGGAGTAAGTTATATTGTTAATTATGTTTTAGTTTCAGAATCAGTACGGAAAAAGGCTGAGAGAGCACTTCACGAATTGGAAGGGAAATCACAGTGTACAGTGGCTTATATTTGTACTTTAAAGGTAAAATTTTTTAATATATAATTCGCCCGTGGAAAATAAAAACTAGTAAAGAAACATAGCCTATGTTACTCACTGATAATGTATTTTTTTAATAGTAAAGAATTTTTGAAATCAACCAAGTAGTTTTTGATTTATTTTAATGCATACAAAAATGCAAATTTATGCTTTTTACAAAATTATAGATTTGTAATTTAAAGAGTTAACACATTGACTGCCACTACTATTTACGAAAATAAACTTGTCAAAGAAATCGGCACTGTAAGTGTTAAATAAAATTTTTAGCGAAGCAATTTTTATAACATCAAATTTAAAATAATATGTATTATTTAGATACACACTTGTTTTGTAAAATCTACTAATGATATTTTTAGAAAAGGCTCGGCACATTAGATTTGGCAAAGTGCGTCGAGAAAGGGGTTAAACCGGGACCATTGTTAGGGCAACTTAAAAATGGCCATGATGTGATACTTCCCGATGGCAGTCATGTTAAATCTAAAGACGTGAAGACACCAGACGATCCGGGACCTGTATTTATTGGTAAGTTTTAATGTTAGTAACAAAGATTTATACATCTACAAGTTATTAGACCTTATGGTCAAAGTGAAACTAAATTATGACTTAGGGCCCGTCCCACTAAATTGTAAATTGTCTAACAATCCAACATGTAAAATGTGTGATGGAAATATCGGATTTTGTTCCCTTATCTGACAGTGACGTTTTTAAGCTATCTGAGCCTCTATCAGGCAATAGTGGGACAGGATCTAATTCTATTTTCTATGTCCATGTAGGTTTTACACATTTTCTAAACCAACCGATAGTCGCACTTTTGCCGTTGTGTATTGTAAAATGGCAACAAACATGCCATTTCACAAAAAAAGTTGGAAAAACATCTATGGTTATCAGAATAAATTGTATGGACTCTTTGGCTTTTTGACCAAAGTTGTTTATTCTCTTATTATGGTTATATAATTGTTTGTTTTAATGATATTTCTCTTTTTATTTCAGTGCTAGAAGTGCCCGATATATCTTACCTTACAGTGGACGATTTCTCTTCGCATTTTGACAATGGACTTAATTCAATGGAGAACATACCAGCGCTTGTCGTTCATTTCACACCGCCTCATGTCTTCAGACATCCAATGTAAGTCATATTGAATACTAGATGTTGCTCGCGACTTCTTCCACGTGAAACTAAATGGCTATGTTACTCACTGATAATGTAGCTTTTTAATGGTGAAAGATTTTTTTTAATCGGCCCAGTAGTTTTTGAGTAATTTCAATACATATAAAAATGCAAATTTTTCTTCCTTCTAATATTGGTATAGATATAGATAAGTCTGTGTAGAATTTAAAAAAACCTTGTTGTTTGGATTGAAATAAAACTATATATAAATATATAAATAATAGCTCACTTGCGTGTATTAATGATTTTTACAATTTTTGGTAAGTAAGTTTTAAACAACATGTTATAACAGCGACAACGGTTCAGTGAAGTGACGTTCCGCTGTAGTGTCAATGCAGAAAAACGTCATCGCGCCGGCCAATAGGATGTCCGTTAATATTCGTGAAGTTAGACGCGAATGATGCGTAGACACTTGTAGTAATATATGTTACTTAGCTTGAGTATATCCTTCTAATGGTGAAAGAATGTTTGAAATCCCCCCCGTAGTTTTTTTATTATTTCGATACATACAGCAATCCAAAAATACACATCTTTTCTTCATAATATTATTATAGATAATTTGCTTCTGTTGTTCAATGTTATATTGCAATTAACAGTACACAAATAATATGTTAGATGTCTAAAAAAAATTAGATTAATACAAAATTTACCTCAAGTAAGACTGTAAAATAGTAGCTATCTTTCACACTCTACACTTATGCTAGGTTGCTGAAGATTCCAATTATTTTGTCATTATCTAGTGATTCATTAGTGTGAACTAAATTACAAGAGTAAAATTCAAATGACATAGTTCGGAAACACATTTAGTTATTCTACCAAAAACACTAAATGTAGCTAGGAAACCGACCATAATATGTTCCTTTTCACGCTAACAATCTAATACATTTTACTATATTAAATATTAACAGTGGTAGTGCCCGCTTTAACGTCTTCGCACGAATGGGCCGGCACGCCCGGTGTAATACCACGACCACACAGAAGACAGGCGTCAAATGGAAGCAATTCCGTGTTTCGTCTGATGAGTGTGGGCCGGAGGCCTAAGTTAAGTCCCTTTCTCTTTACCACCCTTTTCTTATAAGGAGAGGATGGGAAGGGGAAGTGGATTTGACGGTGAAGGAGATGCATAGGATGGGGCAATATGCTCTTTATGTGCATCTCCTTCTCCGTCGGATAAGGGTAGGCAACGCATCTGCGATCGCGTATGTCTATGGGCAGCTGTCGCTTCGCCATTCTGGTGGATTCAGCTTGCTTGTTTGCCACCTTATATTATAAAAAAAATGTAACTACGATGAATATTTCCAGTTACCGGATGTTCGTGTCGAAGTTCGGCAGCAGCACGCAGCACCTGGTGCTGAACGAGGAGAACTCCTGCCTGGGGTCGGAGGCGGTGCACCGCACGCAGCACCGCCTGCACGTGCTGGACGCGGACGTGTTCCCGCTGCTGCGGGACGCCACCATCCCCGCCGTCTGGAACTCGCACCCGCCCACTGACGGCGTGCTCGGCAAGGCTAATTGTATGGAGGAACTCAAGAATAGAGTAAGTCTACACTACTTAAACTGTCGTGATTTTTACAAATAAAACTCTCGTAAGATACGGGTTTCTTACCACGATTGGGTGGTTTTAGCTTCCGATATTTCATGCATGCAACTGTGCCGAAATATCGGAAGCTAAAACAACCCAGGTAAGCAACCCGTATCTTAGGATCATTATATAAGTTTACACTTTTTCATCACCAGCTCGGAGCTACTCTAAGATATTGTTGAAAAGGCCAAAGATCCTTTAAGACTTTGAATATTTATTTTTATATAATAATTTATGCACAAATATTATTACAATATGTATACTTAAAGAATTATCTACAAAATTTGCACAATGTCAGCCTTATTGCTATGATTTATTTTTCATTTATTATGATATGTTGTTTCATTACTCCTTCATTGTAGACTACTCATATTAAGTGATTGAAAGCTTCCAGAGTGTCTACTTCCCCACTTTCAATGTGGCAGCAAATGAGATATTGCTATTTTTTTTTAATTTCAACAAAGTACATTTTCATACATTTATGTTTGAATACTTGATGATATTAAACATATAAAAACGCAATAATTGAATTTTATTTAATTACAGATCGCTTTCGCCCAGTTTCAAAACATAATAAGAATGGAAGAAATGAGTAAAGATAATATAACTGAATGCACGGAGGCCAAGTATGACTTCATCACGGGAAGAACCCTCACTATATTTCACTTGAGGCCGAAAAAATGTCTCGATAGGTGAGTACGACAACTTTATATCCAATTTTCCTGTTATAATATTACCAAATTCTAGAAGTACTCCGTAGTTTATGTCTAAAGTTAATTGTATTTACTATAAATAATAGATAAAATCAAAAGTTTTTACTGAAATTGACATTGTATAAAAACTTCAGTATTCAAATAACTTATCTGTCTGTAGATTGCTACAATTAAAACATATCCTACCCTTAAAATAATTGTAATAAATGTTTTTTACTTTGTTACAAACATTGGTTATCCCCTACATTTAGTAATCTTTTTTCAATAATATTTTTAGATCAGCGGAACCAAAACTTCATGTCCAAGATTACATAAAAGAGACGATGGAAGTGGAAGGTTTCTCTAAAAGTCTAGAACAATACCGAGAGATTGTCAGCAAGATGGGATCTAAGAAGGATATGTACAAAGCTGAATATCCTAAAGTGATATTCCTCGGCACCGGCTCTTGCATCCCCAGCAAGACGAGGAACACCAGCGCTATAGTCATACAAATAGAGTGAGTACATATCCTACTGTTGAAATTATACTAATACTAGCTTGCGCCCGATACTCCGTTATCGTGGAATTAAAAAAACAAAAGTGAGTAGCCTATGTTTTCTTCCAGACTATCCTCTATATCTATACCAAATTTCATCGAGATCCGTTCAGCCGTTTAGACTACAAACTCTAACAAACATCCATCTAAACTTTCACATTTATGATATTACCCGAGAATGTCTGTGTGGAATAAAAAAAGAACAAAAGCAAGTTATGTCTTACAGACTATTCTCTACATCAATGCCAAGATTCATTAAATTCTATGATATATGATCTATGATATATCTGGAGTATCTTCAAAATGGCTAAACGGATTTTTTCTATCAATTTCCATAGATATAGCATATGTTCTGGCTATGGCCTGGAAGAATACATAGGCAATAAATACTAAGATTCTTTAATTCCGCGCAGATAAGGCCGCCTGCAAAAGCTAGTACTTATAAACCTCTTAGGTCACAACCAATGTAATGAAACCATTGAGATGAAGGATTTTTTACCTATCTCTTTCCGTCTCTTCCCATTTCTCTCTATCTGTCTCGAATTTTGTAATCAGAATAAGTTCTTTTATTCATATTACAATGTTGTTAATGAGATGTTGGTTTTTTATATCATACTAATATACGAATATTATATATGTAATAGTTAAGATGGATGGATGGATGGATGGATGTTTGTTAGAGTTTGTAGCCTAAACTGCTGAACATATCTTGATGAAATTTGACATAGATGTAGAGGATCGTCGCGCGATCACGCGAACGGAGCCGCGGGCGAAGCTAGTATATTATAATCATGAAAAAGAATCTTGTAAAGTAAAATCAACATGTATTATTATAGTGAAAACAGGTCAATGTTGTTGGACTGCGGCGAGGGCACGTTCGGCCAGCTGGTGCGCTTCTTCGGCCCCAAGCGAGTCAACAACTTCCTCAGGACTCTCAGAGCCGTCTACATATCGCATTTACACGCAGACCATCATATGGGTAAGATACCTATAATATTTAAAAACATAATTATATTTTAGTGTTTAACTATAATTTAGACGCAGTCTGTGTTATTAACTGAAAAAACTTACTATACTTATATAGTCTGGAAGAACACATAGGCTACTACCTATGTGTTGGTCCCTATCCCACATTAGGGATTTTATCAAATTTATTTACCCCCTAAGTTTAATAGCGTGAAAATATATAGCCTAAATCGTGACGCAAGTGTAGGGCTTTCTATTAAAAATTGAATTATTCAAAAAATATGCTGTGATTGCTGACATCGTAGGCAACAAAGAAGTGTGTGTTTACACTTTATTATAATAGTATAGATGGATGTGTGGTGTGACAAGAATGGATAAAGTTAAGAATGTGTATATTAGAGGAAGTTTGAAAGTAGCGTCATTGGTGGAGAAATTGAGAAGCAAAATGTTATCGTGATATGGACATGTTATGCGACGAGACGATAAGGACATAAACCAGAAAGTGTTAAGACTGAATGTGGATGGCTACAAAAGAAGAGGAAGACCGAAGAAAGTATAGATAGATTGTGTGAAAGTGGGTATGCTTAAGAAAGGAGTGGTTTGAAGTTGGTGGAAGAGCACATACTGTGCCGACCCTCCATAAGGGATAAGGGCAAGTTGATGATGTATAGATAAAAAATTATTATTTTTCATATAAATAAAAATATGTATATGTCTTCTAATATGCTTAACGTTTGGGCCAGGTCTGATAGGCGTGGTGCAGGCGCGGCGCGAGGCGTTCTCGGAGCAGAGCCGGCTGCCGTACGAGCCGGTGCAGCTGCTCGCGCCCGGACAGATCGTCACCTGGCTGCTGCTCTACGACCAGCAGTTCGAGAACATAAGGGATGATTATGCGTTAATCACCAATCAGAGCTTGGTAAGAATTGCACTTAACGTACGTAAGAGGTGTAATTTCAATGTGTTAATATAAATGCTGAAATAACTAAAAAAATCTATTTATATCCCATTTTATAGAGTGATTTTAGTAAATTATTATGAAACTAGCTATTGCCCGCGACTTCGTTCACGTGCAATTAAAAAAAACTTTTTGTAGTCATAAATATGTTCTATGACATTCAGAGAAAATATAGCTTTTTAATGATGAAAGTAGTTTTAAAATTGTTCCAGTAGTTTAAGAGTTTATATGTTACATATAATTTTGTTTATTAGCATTGATTATGAAAAGAAATTATTGTTTTTCTATACTAATAGGAAGAAAACTTTGTTTGATTGTAATGATGGTTCAAAAACTACTGGGCCGATATAATTTATCTGTGAGTAACATATTTTACGATGATTTTTTTTAATTCACACGGACGGAGTCGCGGGCGAAAGCTAGTTACAAATGTTATAAATTCGAAAGCTTAGATAAATAAATGGATATCATTTAGAGTTTGTAGCGTGGACAGCTGAACGGGTCTCGATAATATTTGCCATAGATGTTAAGCAAAGTCTGGAAGAACACATAAGTTTACTTTTGTTTTTAAATTCCATACAGACGTTGTCGTGGACGAAATATATATGCGGGATTCTTTTTGTTTATCTTCTAATAAAAGTCTGATTCTTCGTATTTTTGTATTTATTTGCTTTAATATTACAATTAATACTTTAAGGTCACGCGCACACACCAGTCGTCTTACTTTCCCACCTGTCATCTGTCAAAACTCCCCGCTCACTTCCTACCCCGCACATACGCTACGTTTCACACCATCGTCTATCGTTTTATCTTCCAATCCTACATCTATACTTTTATACTAAAGAAAGAGACTATAATTTGCTGCCAATGTCAAGAAAGCAAGTTTGTCATCATGTCATGTCATTGGCAATTGATAATTTGACAAATGTAAACAATAAATGAATTTTTTATCATGTTATGCGGATGAAGTCGCATGGAAATAGCTATATATATTTGTTTTTCTTATGTTGGTACAGCTAGAGGCGAAGTCCAACTCGCTAGGTACGGAGATGACGCCGGCGGCGCTGTCTCGCATCGGGGTGCAGCACATCCGCACCTGCCTGGTGTCGCACTGCCCCAACGCCTTCGGGGTCGCCATTGACGTTGATGGACACCACAAGATCACCTACTCCGGTGATACTATCCCCTGCAAGGAACTCATCACCATTGGTATGTAGTTTGCAAAGTTCACTTTCTAACTTAGTTATTTTTTAATTAAAGTATAATTATTCCTTGACCACGATAACACCTGATATTAATTGGTGCAAAGATGGTACATGCTAGCTTTTACTCTTTATCTTACTCTTATAAATGCGATAGTATAGATGGATAGATGTTTGTTAAAGTTTGTACTATAATAGCTTAGGCACGAGACTTCGTTCGCGTGTAATTAAAAAAAATGAAAGTGAGTAGCCTATGTGTTCTTCCAGGTTATCCTGTACATCTATACCAAATTTCATCCGTTTAAGCCGTTTAATCTACAAACTCTAACAAACATCCATCCATCTAAACTTTCGCATTTATAATTTAGTTTTAATTAGTAACTGATCTCCATGAAATTTGGTATAGATGTAAACGATAGTCTAGCATTGTTAATCTTCAATATTTCGATTCAAGTCAATATTTGAAAGATTTTTTTTTACTAATGTAAGCGTTTATTGAGAAAATATCTGTGAGAAAGGGACAAAAACTACAAGCGAGCAGTATAATATCAAAGTTGCCATGGTTACTTAAATTCTCAGCCACTGGTTTAAATTGTTATGTAATATAAACAATAAAATAAAATTGTATTGTCATGTATCTTTTCACCAGAATAACTATGGTAATTACGGATACGCGAAAATCGAAATCGAATACTTATTTCAGTCGTTAGTCAATTCATGTTTTTCAAATGTAACATTACAATAGGACAAAACTCAACTCTGCTGATCCACGAAGCGACAATGGAGGATGAATTGGCTGAGGAGGCTCGCACTAAGATGCACTCGACTACCTCGCAGGCGATACAGATGGGTCGGCAGATGTGTGCAAAGTACACTGTGCTTACCCACTTCTCGCAGCGGTACGCGCGCCTGCCGCGGCTCAGCGCGCACATACTGCATGACAACGCCAGTGTTGGCGTCGCCTTTGACAACATGCAGGTACAGTCAGGGAACTTTGCGGTGGAATTAAACACAGTTGATTGATTTGTATGATTTGAAATGACGTATATAGTTAATAGGACGCTTTTAAATGTATTAGTTAATGCTCCTTTGGCGAATTCCGATGGCCGCTTGTTCGTTTGTCACTTTAACTAAAGAAAAAGACTGATTTGTAAAACATTTCTTAAAAATATAATACATCTGAAATTAATATCAAAAAATCTCTTTTGTTGTCAATGGTTTCCGATTTGGACTATTTTTCTTACTTTGCCATATTATCGTATAAGTTAATGTATTTAGCAAATATTTTTTAATTTATTCGTTAGATTTAGTTTACGTTTTCTAATTGTTAATGAGTGTAATATAAGGACTTGTTTGTTCTTACTTTAGGGTTAATTGAAAACCGGCACTTCAGTATATACCGCATCACTTACCAAATGAATTGCTTTTCTTATGAATATGTGAATTTCTTTCTTTCTATTCGTTGATTCGAAAAATTAACTTGATTAATTTAGTTTATTATTTTTGTAGTTGTAAAATTAATTTATTAGATGATTTTATTTGATAACAATGGGTTAAATTGTGTACAGATAAGGATGAAGGATCTAGAATTGCTGCCGTACATGTACGCGCCGCTGCAGCTAATGTTCGCGGAGCACTGCGTGGAGCTGGAGGTGAAGGCGGCTCACCGCGCGCGCCGCCGCGACCGCGCCACCGGCAGCCCGCCACCTGCCGGTAAACACACGCACTACTCACTACCACACGACGCGCCGACCGCGACGGACGTCCCCACTCCCGCTCCGAACAAACCTAACGCTATAGACGACGTAACCGTACAAACAAATGACCAATGTAATATTGTAGAAACTAAAGTGAAAAGTAGTTAGCTTTAATGTTACTAATGTGCCTTATATTATATGTATAAATTGTGATTGTAAAGTGAGTATTTTGTTTAAAAAGTGCTTTGCATTATATTCAAGGTATTTACATATTTTTGGATTATTTAAAGTGTTGGAATAGAAGCTATTTTCTCTTTTAAATCACGCTAACTCGTTCGAAGTTTGAATGATTGTATTAGTTTGTGTAGAAAACAAATTTTTGCATTGTATTTATATATTGTTATTTAAGTCTGATGTAAGGTTGTTTTAAGTTAGTTCTTCCTATTAGGTTTAGGAATTAGAAAGCGTAGTGAAGAAAATCTCTTATGGAGTTTTGTTTGATCTATTAATTTTAAATTTAGTTTTATTTAAATTGTTGATGTAATAGTTTTGTAACGTTTTTAAGATAAATAAAATATGTATGTTGATTGTAGTTATTATTTATTTCATCTCCTTTATATAGATAATATAATGAAGCAAAATAAATAACTACATGACAAACTTTATATGACAAAAAATTACCCAAATCACAAGACATGAGCGTTACGATGTTATTCGAAAGTAGCTTAATACTTATCAAAACAAACATAAACTTTATTATCTAAGTGTTAAAGTCTATTAATATGAATAGGTTTATTCTCCAGGTTATACGTTAGAGTTATTTAAACTAGCTTTCACCCGCGACTCCGTCCGCGTAGAATTAAAGAAAAAACAAAAGTGAGTACCCTATGTGTTCTTCCAGACTATCCTCTACTTCTATACCAAATTTTATCGAGATCCGTTCAGCCGTTTAGGCTACAAACTCTAACATCCATCCATCCATCCATCTAAACTTTCGCATTTATATTAGTAAGATGTTAATTTGCAGTTCGTATAAGCGTTACTTCAATGAAGGGTTACGGTGGTAAAGAACGTCAGCAAACTTGTCCTGGCCCCGGACGAATGCAAAGTAAGATATTTGTCTTAAACTTTTACTGTTTCCTTGTTCCTTGTATCGTTTGTTATCTATGTTTTCAATACGGTAGAGGTACACCTAGAAAGAGATGGATGGATCGCGTGAAAGGTGACATGATCAAAGAGGAAGTGGTGAATGAGGTGACGTATGATAGTTATGTGGAGGACAAAAACCTGTTGCGCCGATCCTACGGGAGTACGATAAGGAGGAGATGATGATGTTCAATACGACGGAGAGATTAACTAATTTTAACTATTCAAGGGACAAATGAGAAAGGCAAAGGGCAACCTTCGATTTATCGGAATACTGATACTCCGAGAGCATCGGACAGATTCAGTCGGATATCCAATTGTAAGTTATACATTAATAATGAAACGTAAGCTTTACCTGTCCACCATTTTCGTGCTATGAAAGGGCCGGAAAGGAAGTGGATGTGGCTGGGGATGGAACACAGGCATAGGTAAAGGAAATAAAATAACTTTCTGTGAGTCCACTCTTCGGCTTATTAGTAGACAATATAATAGTCTATGGGCAATTGCTTCTTTATTTTGGCGAGTTCCGATGGCTATTTGCTCATGTCTTATTCTATAAAAAGTAAGGTTATGATATTTTTAACTCATGTCTTCACTTGTATGGAGCATTGAGGGACGAATTAATTATGAGAATCTTTGTCGTAGTGGCAAAATTTGGCACACCAGTGCGTGAACACAGCGGGTCGTCGACAAGGAGCGTGGAACATCGCAGACCGTACAGACCAGCGTCTGCTGAGTCTAGTCGAGGCGCTCTTAGTAAATTTCAAATTCATTTTAATATATAACTAGTTACTATGTTTTTTTATTACGAAGTTTCGATGCAAAAAGTTTTTAGTTTACTCCAAATTCAATCAGTTATTACTTCGCGATTAAGTACAGTTGGGGATACTGGTGGTGTTCCATCTTAAAAGATACAATCGTTTGAAAATTTTGAAACGTAACGCGGAACAAAAAACAATGCAACGTAGTCTATAAATGTGTCTTACAAAAAAAAAGTCTTTTAGTGATACACGGCTGGTATCTTTTATTATTATTTCGTTTGCACTCACAGCTCTAATTACTTATTTGTAGAAAGAGGCGGAGTTTGTCTCGTTGTTAAGAACAAGGCAATTTTTCTGGAACACCGCGATTTTTCGCGACTGTACTTCTAGTGGCGACCTCTTGTTTGTGACTTTATAACTTGTAAAGTAATGGTGTTTCAGCTCGCGATAGGAGTGCATCGTCGAGCAAAAGTACAGGATCACGTGGACGTAATCAGACCACTTTCCCTGCTACTTGCGCTGTAAATAAAAGTAAGACATTCGTCATATAGGCTTGTATTTGTTCCGAGTTTATACTCGTAACGTGAATTCAAAATCTTGTTGATTTCTTGTCGTTTTTGACAGGACAACAAATACAAACTAAGGTTGAGGCAGTTCGAACACCAGAACGAATCAAAAGCATGAATTTTATTAAAAGTTTGTATCTTTATTTATTATAGTTTTCGCTCCCGGCTTCGTCTGCCTATTAAAACAGTTACAGTAAAAAGTAAAGCCTAGGTAAAGCAGTGATAGTGTACCCTTCTAACAGTGCAGGAATTTTTAAAATCGGTCCCGTTGTTTTGTGTTTATTCGTTACATACAAAAACACAAATTCCTCTTTATAATATTAGTACAGAATGATAAGTCTTTAACATTACAGTAATTAAAAAGATTCGCATACTCGTTGATCCTCTGTATTGAGGGGTTTTATTCGTTTTTCCTTATTTTTTCGTAATTTACAGCTCGGGGTCCGTGTACCACGTTTCTCTCGTGCTCCAACCCTGACAGACCTCTAACCAGGTCCAACCTTCTCAACCGTATCGGAATTAGTGAGTGAAATTCTATCTTTACATTTGAAACATCAATCAAAAGCTTCGCGAACTCTTTGGACGTGTGCAATCACTTGTAATGGTCTGGCATTATTGTAGAAAAATCGTAATTTTTTCGTAATAAGACAAATTTTAGATTAGATGTTTTAGGTAAAAGTCAAAGTATTGTAGATCGTACTTGAATAACGCACAAAAAATTATACTCGTACAATCTCCGCCAAACACTCAGAGTTAAAAGATTAAAATTTCTAATGATTAACAAGTAGTACCTACTGTGCCACGTTTTTTTTTCACATTTCGGGGGAGCTTATGTGAAACTGTAATTTGGTGACCTCTGGCGCCCTTTTCTGTCTAGCGACCTGGGCGGGCGCCCGACACCGCCCTGGGTAGGCTCCCGACACCGCCCTGGGCGGCTGCCTAGCACCATGCGCTAACAAACGCTGGCTCTGTTGACAGGATATTTAGCTAAGTTTATATTGTTACAGACTCCACTTCCAATAGCATGCAGAAACCTTTTATAAGAACAGGTCTTATAAATTTGCCATCCAAATCTCCAAGACCTATGGGTATGTATGGTAATGTGGGTCACTACAGGAATCAATACGAAAAAACTTCTGAGTCTTTACATTTAATTTTTACATTTCAGTGCAAAGTATAGAATCTAGGCCACGATTTAATTGTAGTCCCAGAATCGAAAGGGGAAACATCAGCGCTAGGAAAGTTCCTTCAGGTATAATTCAATAAAACTAAAAATAGATTTTAAATAATGAATACTATTAATTTTGTATTCTGATTTCTGATATTAATATATTTTCGCAGAAAATCTGAGATTGAAAAATAAATTTTCTTGTAAAATCAATGAGAAGTCGAATATTAACCAGAGTCTGCAAAATGTGAGCTTAAAAAAAGGTAAATCGTCTTTTCGAATTATTTCATCATAATTGTTTGACCATGGAGTTGTACTGCAGTGTTGTATGTCATCCTTTTCATAATTTTGCACAAATCAGAGGCAACAATAATTTATACCCAAATTCAATGGAAATGCGAGATTTTAACTAACCTATAAAAATCCACAGTCAATGAATTACATCGGTAGCCAGTGTTTGAACATAAAATATCTATTTTCTATTGAATTTGACTACAATATGGTTTAATAGAACGGTTTTAAAATCTGAAATCTCAGAATAACAATAAACCAATTTTTGTTATATTTACAGTAGTCGCTCCTGTGAACGAACAAAATATACCAGAAAAGCAAACGATACGAAGAAGTCAGATTGAAACTTTAAAAAATACATTCTGTCGAGAAGTCCACGATATATCACCTTTACCCAGTAATTGTTTTGTCCTGATTAAAATCAGAAATCAAGAAAATGTAAAACAAAATGTTTATATTTTTTTTACATTTTCTTATTATAAAAGCCAATACACATGCCAGAGGAATTAATTATCCAGCCAGTCATTAAAACAAAAGCGTTTTTCGTATGTAGTAAGACTATCAGTGTTGCCATTATACATGGCTAAACGGCAAATTCGATTCAAATTTAAACGAAGCCTCATTCTAATATATATACTTAGCATTTAATTTACATTACAATTCTTAATTTCAACTTCATATAGTTATAGGTAATTTATTTTTTTAGATACAAGTTCAGCTAGTGGGAAAAGGTACAAACCGCAACTAGAAGATATCAAGAGTTCATATTTGTTATTAAATAAAAAGAACGTTATTGATCGAAATATTGAAAACATTATAAGCAATGGTAACTATTTAACTTAGCCAGTAATAATCAAAATTTCAACATTCTTTAGTTTATAATGAGGACGGTCAGGCTTTTCCTGTCCAGATAAGTGAATTACTCAAGCTTTATTAAAAGCACGCGAATCTAACATATGTTTATAAATGTCGAATAAGCCAGAAAAGCGTGTGATCGAGCCAAATGGAGGTTCGTCTTTGTCTATCCCTGTGCGTTACGGGCGTGTGGCATTATGTTATCTTGGCTGTTCGAAACTTCGCGCTGCTCTGCATCGCGTACGCTGATTTTAGGATTGTAGCAAAGCGAAAGGCGACTGTAGTTGCCAAAAAGTTTGGGGATATTACCCTTAATTATATATTTTCAATTATTTTCAGATTGTCAAAACCGTGTAGTATCTAAGCCGGAACCATTCGACGAAATGAAAAGGAGAGAACAGTTAATAAAAGCGAGAGAGAAATACAAGAGTAAAAAGTACTGGAATGAGTCGAGTATGTCTTTGAAATTCTTTTACTAATTGCCATTGTTTTAGTTATACTTAAATTTTATTGTAATCTTCTCAGTCAAAAGTGTTAGTGAACTCAGTAAAATTTTTTCCACTGCCACTTGATTTAGTGAATTTCACTGTTAGAACACATGATAGGAATTTTGTCATCTCTATTTTGTACCAATAAAATAAGAGGGATGGCAATATTGGTGAGGTACAGGGAGGTAATCTTGCGGTATTCCAAATTAGCTATATTTGTTTGAATGTTTTGTACGTAATGACGACGACTCGGACCAAAGACCACTAGCTTTTGTGTGTACGCGTGAATGTATAAAAAGATCAGTCAGTGGTAAAATTGCTTTATATTATCCCGTCGTTTGTGCAACTCATTGCTACTTAATTGGTTGTGTTTAAGAAGTTTTTGAAAGTGCAACACCGCGAATTTCCGCAACTGTACATGTGTTAAAGTTGAGACTCCATAAATGTCATTTATGTTGTACCATAAATTTTATAAAAATAATAAAGTCTCTAAGTAATTAAATAGTTTTAATTTGAATAATCTGAATGGTGAAAAACATTTGCAACAACGTTAAATTATTTATAAGTGAATTTAATTTACATGAGAAATCATTCTACATATTTTTGACAAAATGCAACCTAGGAATGTCAATTTTGCTTAAATAATAATTCAGACCTTTATATAGTAACTTTTATTGGAAATGTTTTAATTATAACTCAGTTTTTTTTTTTAATAATGAGGTGGCATGTTATGATTACTACTGCCTAATAAAAAACAAACAATACATACAGTGAAATGCACTTTAAATTAAATTAATTACATGATAGTTACATTTTAATTATTATGAATAATTTATATGTTGCAGAATACAGATGCATTGAAGGTCTTAACTGGATATCCTGGAAATGAAACAGCTGTACGTTTTTATATATTTAATTAAGTGACGATTCCAAGTGTATTTTGAAATTTTTATAATGAAGTTACGAGCATTATGATAAATAATAAAAAAATTGAAAAAGTTTTTCACTCTTTTGAACTTGATCCACCTTTACCATCTTTATCCTTCTGCTTCTTCTCATCTTTTTCTTCCTTATCTTTCTTAATTGTAGACATAGCATTACGAATGGCCTCGCTCTGAGGATCGACACCGGGTAAGTTTTCAAGTACACTTTGTAGAAATGCAGGATCATTCATAACTTCAGCGTATTCTTCTGGCACATCCATACTCTCTTCAGCTTGAGGAGCCTCCTGTTGCATGCTCATCTCCATAGCCAATGCAATTTGTTCCTCTTCAGACAGCTCCATAGCTTCTCTGCCAAGAGACATAGCCAGAGCTCTCTCCATTCCTGTATTTTGCGCTTCTCCTGTAGTACCCTCGGTCATTTCAGTGTCAGTGTTAGCCTGCTGCCTACGAGACTCCTCTTCTTGGCGTTGTCTTTGTTCTTCCATAGAGACACGCAATGCTAAAGCAAGCTCAGGATCTTCGTTGGGATCAACACCGAATTCAAATGGCGATAAGCCTGAACCAGAAGGTCCTGCGCCATCTCCTCCAATCAAAGGACTTGAAATTAACGCCTCAGACAAAACAACACACCCTCCAGCTGGAACTGACACCAAGTGGCTACCACCGGATGCAGTATCTTTACCATTAAGAGTGTTAACAAAAGATACTAACAAAGGATTATTTTCAGCATCTTCGCCAAAAGAAATGACATCGCAATTTACCTTCTCTTTCTTTAATCTTTTAGCGAGTTTCACTAGTTCCTTTTCATCTGTATTGATAGGGGAACCAACAAAGACCACAATACGCATCTTATGGTTTTTGCCTTGGCGATGTTTCAGAGCCAAATGAGCAATTCTGATACCAGTCAATAAATTGATATTGCCATTCGGCTGCACACGGTGCAGTTTAGATAAAATGCGACCGACATCGCTAGTAAGCGTAGCGAGTACTTCTACATTGGCAAGGGTCAGTAGACCTACATTGTTTTCAGGGTTTGATCGAGTTCTTGAATGACATACCAAATTTACAGCATCTTGCTGAGCTTGTAATCTTGTCGGGAGGAAATCACCATTTCTCATGTAGTCACTGTTGTCTACACATATCATAGTACTTTCCAAGACCATTTTGCTTATAGTTTATTTAATGTTTTTAAAAGTTAAAAATTACTGAGAAACAAATTGTGCTGTATAATTCCTCTTTCACAGATTATAACACATTTGTCATTTGACTGTCAAATATAATAAAGACTAAAAAAAATGACTTTATCTGTTTTGTGTTCATTCTTTGGAACTTGATGATTTTAAGAAATTATATCTTTAAATGTTCACTAATCATCCTAAATTTTAATCGTTTTAAATAATGAAATAAAATACGGATTAATTAAAATACCTGCTGTCCGTTTTCGTCCATATGCTTTATCAATAACCGGATCGTATAGTATAGTCCACAGAGTACTTTGTAACATACTGAAATAGAGACCAATCTTCGGCCTAAAATTGGGTAACACGAAGAAAAGCGCCATCTGTATTTCATAGTTTACAACTTTCTTTCTTTCTTGTTTTGTTTTTATTTTTTTTTAATAAAATGGGGCAAACGAGCGTTATTTAAAATAATAATATAGGTTATATAAATATCTAAATATCTATGTTATGAAATATAGATATTTAGATATTTATACACCTATATTATATCTGTTATAAATATCTAACCATTATGAAAAGATTTATATATCCACCCAAATAGTGCATTATACCAATTAGGAAGTAAAAACAAAGGATACTGTTGGACGGTTACTTTCTGCCGTCCCGAGCTCTGGAGGTGTAGGGCTATTGAAACACTGTCTTCACATAGTTAACAAGTGTATTATAAGTATCAACAATCACATTTTATACAATCTCATATTTCATATATCCTACGGTGTTACGCGGTACGCATTGAGATGAGAAATCATACATAAACATCAGTGACATCAGTTGTACAAGTTGTAGTACTTGATGCATACCTTAAAATAATAATCTGTTATTTTAACAAAAAATTATAAGGCTAGTGACTAAAACCGTAATACCATACGGCAATAACATTTAAAATCTGAGACTAATGGCCAAAATAAAATTTTCCCACCTTCTTACTGGTTACATCTTATTTAGTATTATTGCACTCATTAAAAGCATGCTTTAATGTACAAAAAAAGTCTAAGAGAGATTAGTGTAACAATTTACTACTTTTACTTTACTGCTATAAATATGGTTGTGAAAGAACCAAATACATGTTAAAGACAAAACACTACAAACAAATACTTAAGTAGTCCGGCAATGTACAGAGGCACGAGGCCATAGATGTGGACTATAGCTATAAATTCTCATTATACGAGAGGAGACGTCTTACTGCTGGATAGAGACAGTGTTATATAAAAGTCTATAATGTTCTGAAGTAAGTAGACACAGACATACCTCCTTTTTCTTTACAACCAGGACTGCACCTACCTAAATACTGTTGAGTATTTTCAATTAAACGATAATACAGAGTACTTTAACGATAAATAAATGTAATAGACATTTTACTTATTGAACTGACATCGAATTACAAGTGACAATTAAAAAGAAGTAAATCAGAGTTGAAAAAAGGTTTCATTCAACAAATACACTAAAAAAAACACTACAATAAGAGCTACTAAATAGCGACATCTATCGCATATTAATTGAACTAGTAATTTTTTATTGGTAAAACAGCCATCTATTACTGCGCGTTGGCATATATAACAAATATAATACTACTAAAAACAAAATTGGTTTGTTTCTTATTATCAAAATAGATTTAAGGTGCTCCGTTATATTGCAGTATTTTATCTTCGGATTTCCAAGTTAAATGTACTGAGATTGTGCACCCTGGTATAGTCTGTGTAATTGCAACCTATCAAATTGTTCCATAATACTTTTTCCTTGGTAAATTTCGGATTATCCCCGAATAACCATGGCTTTCGGAGACTATCCAAAAGAATATAACCCTGCGGTTCACGGGCCATACGACCCGGCTCGCTATTATGGAAAACGTAAGTAATTTAAGGATATTATGGCCTTGTGAAGTACACGATTGGATTATGTAATTTCAGAATTTGATGTTTTTCAGCTGATACTCCTTTCGGTCAGCTGAAGTTGAATGAGGTTGGAGCATGGCTTGGTCGCAGGAATAAGACACCATCGGCTCTTATGGGCGCTTGCAGTAGAGGTAATATAATTTTTTTTAAGGTTATTAGATGAAACTTAAATACATTGCTAGTTATATTACATTAGGCATAAATATTATTAACTTACCTATAAAGCGTAAATATTTTGGACAGCCTGGTGGAGGTGGCAACACAAATATGTCCAGCCGAAGAGAGTTGGTATGGCTCCATTCTTCCAGCTGCTTGTTGGATCAATGGCTTTCTTCTATGCTATCAATTACGGAAAAATGAGTAAGTATAGACTTGTAAAACATCTATTTGTAACATCTACAAACAAAGTTGTAACTAATAAGGCATCAAATTAGTATAATTCTGATCAGAAAATCATGTGTTTAATGTTAAAGTAACAAATTATCATTGAAGGTGTAATTCAGGTCCAAGTTAAAGTTTTTAAAAATACCAAGGAATGTCCTGTCTTAACTATTCAGTTCATATGTTGTATTCACAAAGACTTATCAACTTATGAGATATTGAACCCAATCCCTGTGAAATCTGAGAATAGCAAGACCATTATTTCGCATTGCTCTAATTTCCAAGTACCCTCTTTTATTTTCTATTTATTTCAAAATGTAATTTAATAATAAAAGCACAACAAAGTTGTTATCCTTTTTACATTTAGGAGTCGTAGTTGTAGATCTATGCTTTTCGCAACTCTATAGCTCTCTAGCATTACTAAGCATTTACATTTATTAATTGAATTTTATTACTTTTCAGAGCACCACAGGAATTACAAGTACCACTAAACAATACACCAAAATGATTATGGAGTAACACCATGTTTTTAAATTATGTATCTGGTGTTAGAAGCTTTTGTCTGCTATAGATCCATTGTTCTGTTCTTACAAATAAAATAAATAGTTAAAAAAAAACAATTGGTGTCTATTTTATTCTTTTATTTATTACCAATTTCTAGAATATCATTTTCATATTGAATAGTTATGACATAAACCATTTGGTATGGTTGTTGGAGACGCACAAAGAAAAAGGGAGCTTAAATTTTTGGCCAACTTCCCAAAAGGAGGTGCTTAATTTGTCTGATTTTTTTTTCAACAAAATGAGTACCTATTTGCGTCCTTATGAAAAAATCAATCATTTTGATTTGAATAATGGCACACAGTGTAGCTTACAGATCCCACAGACTAGACACTTTATCGGAATCACTGAGCATGTTGCAGCTGTAAATTCCTACATTGCACCAATTTAGTTTAATGTAGCTGGCATAACAGCCATACTTGATTAAAACCTATATGCTTATAATAACTAGTCTGCAGGGGCTTTTAAGACAGGATCAAGTAATATGATTAAATATTCAAAATTCATTAGGTTAGAATTAAATGTTAACCTATCAAAATGAGAGTTACATCTCATGAAATCTTAACCCTTAAGTCATAAGGAGTGGACAGTGGAAAAATAAAATTAATAATGTTAAGGGTAATTACAAAAATAAAGTTTTCATTCATTACAAAACAGATGTTATTTAGTGTCTCCAAGGTTGTGGCACTGCAAATTATAGGCAAGGTAGGTAAAAAAAACAATTTGCTTATGAAAAATATTTACTTAAATACAATAATAATTTAGTCTATTGCATACACACATCATTCACAAGAACATGCAAATCACTTCAAATGCAATGAAGGTCACCAGGACCGTTTGACGTAGGCTTCAGGGATATTAGAGCTTCTATCACATTTTGTCTTGAGAACAATTACAGCTGAAAATAAAAAAGATATTTAAATATACAAAGAACATTCCTTGAAATAAGGGATTATACTTTTTATATTTACAATTAGAAATGTATTCACAAGAACAATGATTCAGAGTGCATTTTGTTGTGTCCAAAACTATCCTAAAGGAAATAGACAGAAAAAATATTAAAGTATTTACCTATTGAACTACTAAATTACAAATCAGATCTGCCCATATATTTAGGCTTTAATTCTTCTATTCTTTTAATAAAATCTGTCTTCTCTATACAGCCGTCGCAAATTTCATCCCAATCGTTGAGAATCTTTTTTAAGTCACGGACCTTCAGTTTCTTTAAATCTACATTGTTAAGGTCAATTTGTTTATCAAACCGCAAATCACAGATTTGAGCATCTTTCTTTTTCAATTTTTCACAGATCTTGTCAGCAGGCATAGACCAACTGAGAGGTTTAGACAACTCTCCTAAGATGCCGGTAGCCGATTCTTCTAAACCACCTAAGTAGTAACAAAATCTGTTTTCCTTATTCTTTGAACCTTTGCAGAATTTCTTGAACTCGGCCTCGATTTTTTTCGGATCATTTTTGACATTATCAGATAACGTGGCTGCGAATTTCTCCACTGTTTTAACACAAACCTCACATTCACCTTCCTTCAATGCAAAGGTTATTTGTAGCACCGCCGCGAAAAGTAATAAATTGATACTTAATTTATACATTGTGATATTATTTCTGGTCCTAGATCCAACGTTTATTTCAGTAATCACAGTTTAGGCAACTTAGAAATAGCAAAACCAAACTGAAAATGCTTAAATAGAAGAATCTCGTCCATTCATGAAATTGAAGACGTTGACAGCTTTACTTGGCTTGACGTGATTGGTGCACGTTTTGAGACGTTTTGTAAACGTTACGTTTTACACAACATTTTGTTTTTGTCATCCTTTGCTTATTTTTTAATGTTAAATATTTTCATTCTTATTTAACATTAGAAAAACCTATAACTGTATGTATGTATTTGCACTTTTATTTATAAAATAAACCATTAAACAGAGCTCGTTGAAAATTTTATTTTTGGCAATACAAAGTTTAATGAAATTGTCATGTCAGGTTGTCATGGAAACGACATGTGTTTATCAATATTTCACAATATTTGAATTTCTTATTATTCAATTGTTTAATCGATGTTGAATTTGGTTTGGATGTGATCAAAGATGTCTTCTCTTAAGCCGGATTTAAGAAATAACCCTAAAGGGGTGCTAGAACAATACATTACGACTTTACAAAGTGAGTCTAAAATTGCAAGGAAACAAGCCTTTCAGAAAATTAATTATGAGATTTTTGAGAACCCACTAAACGAAGGTTGTGATTTTACTATTATATTTCCTGAGATATATGCTTATGTATTGAAAGGGTTCTCCGATCCTTCGGAAGGATGCAGAGAAATGAGTACTTTTATTATCTCAAATTTCATAGAACATTTGCCACTTAATGATTATTATTTGACTTACATTTTACCAGTGATAGTTCGACGCATCGGATGCGCAGAGATTGTTGAAGATTCAGAAGAAGTTCGTTTATTGCTAATAGAGTTAGTTCATAAAATATTACTCAAATATAAAAATACCCAGCTTCTAACATCATTCTTTAATGACTTTACTAGTATTTTAACAAAAACAAGCACAGATCCATTTCCTAAAGTGAAATTGGAAGCATGTGAATGCATCATATTGTTGTCTAATATACTTGAAAGAGAATTTCATTTACAAGCAGAAAGTTTTGTTAAGCCTGTGCTGTCGAACTTTGCACATCAACATTTCAGAGTTCGTGTTGCAGCAATAAGAGCTATAGGTAAGTAAAAAAAAAAAATTGACACTGGCCCAATCCGCTGAGAGAGAGCCATAAACAAGAAATAGAAGTAAGAAAATATCAGTTCACACTTCTCTTCTGTGTGATTGTGGTGTTACTCAGGGCAAGCTATTTGTGGTCCAACAACCAGATAAAAGCTTCCCCAAATGTTAAATTAATTTTTAGTTTAAAATATTGAATTCTATTCATATTTATCAAGAATGTTCACTCTCAGTTAGTTTTGAAGGTAGCTGTTGCATGCAGAAAAAAGGCAACTTTTTTTTGAAAATTCCATGTTGACAGTCATGGGCAGGGGCTACTTATAATATAAAAATGTTGCAACAATCACATTTGTTTACATTTCAGGTGCAATAGTAATAAGTGGTAATGCCAAATGTTTTGAATTGTCTATAACACCGATGGCAGAGAAACTCTTTGACGAGAACACACAAGTTCGATTGCAAGTGACTTTAGAAGTTGGTAATTGGATGATGAAATATAAAGACAGATATTCCTTCTGGCACCGCATGATACCACTTATGCTAACCAGGTAAGAAAATACTCAATAAAAGTTTTAAAAGTTGGTTAAGAAGAGTAAGTTGGTTAAAAAGAGTTGATAGCTGGTAGAGTAATTTCAAATGATGTTTACTATTAACATTTATGCTTAAAATGAAAAGATCCACTCTGAACTATAGTCTATGACATTGGTGACCAACTGGTTTATTGTTGGACTCTTAGTCTAGTTGATTTTGGAAAAAAGTATATGTAGATTTAATAAATAATAAATAATTATTTACTAAAGTATGCTGAATAATTGACATTTCAATAAGTATAAAAGTGGAAGTTTGGACAGGATATTGTCAGTTAATCTTGGGTCTAACAAAGTTGGCCACCCCTGATCTATGTTCGATATTTATCAAATGTTTTGTAAATACGTAGTAATAAAGATAATCTAATTTTTCTCAGTTTGAGTGATGTTATGGCTGATATACGAACAACCGCTACAAAGCTCTGGTCAGATATTGGAATGCAATATATGGAAGAGAATGAGGAAGATCTGAAGAAGAAATTGGACTTCCTTAGAGACGTGCCGACACATTACCCTGATGTGAAGAGACCAAACTTTGGCTGTAGGTGTCTGGTGCAAATGAATATTGGTAAAATTGTACCTGCTATTGGGAAAGGTCAGTTATTTTTGTTATTTTAAATAAAATATAATATTTAATTTTAAGTTTTATTTGATATGAAGATTAAGATAGCAAGTTCAGAAGTTCTATATATTTTTCATGTAATTATTTGGCCAAGATAATGGCCATAGTGTATGGTATGGCAATGAGCTCTCAAAAAGACCGCAAACCAGAGTGTGATTGTCTTTATTTGTTTTTTTTTTATGTCTAGAATAAAATAAAATAAATTAATTTAATGTTCAATATAAATAAAAATTATGTTCAAAACGACCAAACATGTATGAATTAAATGTTGTTGTATATTATACCTTTACAATAATAAGTACGACAACAATCTCCAGATATTAAAAAAATATAATGTTTACTTAATACTGACAGACTTAAGTTTATGGTAGAACTACATGTATAAAATGATTTACAACAATAGTCGATAATTCGAATCCTCGAGCATCTGTAACCGGTTATTGGTGTTTGTTGTAGAGATGGAGGGGTGGCAGAGCGACGCTCGGCTGCGCGTGGCGCAGCTGCTGTGCTGGCTGGTGCTGTGCGCGGAGGAGGGCGCCACGCAGCACGCCAACGCCATCGTCAGGATACTAATGCGTGGCGCCGCTGATGAGGACGCAAGAGTTGTGCTTGAGGTATATGAGATTTATCTTGATTTTTGTTTGTTTTTTAATGCAAGGAAACCTTAACCCTTGAGAAATTCTATATAATTCAGATTTCTCTGTTGTAAAATCTACTATCAAAACGGCAGACGTGTTTCCTTTGTAATTGTCTTTTGTTATGTTTCTCATTTATGTTTCTACAAAAGTAAATTTAACTTGAAATATGTTTGTCCTACATTTTGGTCCTTTAAGTCGGATATTTTTTTCAATATTTCGCTCGACTCATATCTGATTTCTTTTAAGAGTCGATTAGTCATTATAGCCATGGTAACGTTTTTTCATAGATTAAACGCGCAGCCGAGTTGTTCGGCTACTTCATAGTGCCGGATACATGGTGGCCGCTGCTAGAGGCTGATGTGGACGGCTGGCCAGCCCTCACCGTCATCACCAACATCCTCAAGGGCTCCAAACCGGAGCTTGTTCAAGGAAAAGTTATGAAAGAGCTCTGCAAAGAGTTAGCTGATCCTGATAGATGTAGAGTGCGAAAGGTTGGTTTTAAAGATTTTTTTAAATTCTAATTACGTGTACTATGCGTGGTTTACATTGGTATACAGTTGGACAGTCGCGAAGGCTATGCATTGTATGGACTCACTGGCGCCAGTGTTCATATTATTCCAGTTGAGTGACAATCCAGTTTGACAGCGCTACTATCCAACTGTGTGTAAGTTTGAACTATGCATAATATGAGAGGTTATGTTCCTACTGTTAGATACTAAGTTTTTTATTTAAGGTACATCAAATATAACAATATCGCTATCTCGCTCTTACATATAGACATTTATTACGGTAGTTATTTTTTTTTCTAGGCTAAGTACCAAAGTAATTTGGTCCTTGTGACGGAGGCGCTTATGTCGTTATGTGGGCGGGAGTGCGCGCCAGTATACGAAGACCTCTTTATCATCAACTTCACAGTGTACGCCATGCCTTACGATGATAAGATGCAGTTTATGGCTCTCTGTATGTATAAACTACTTGGTTTAACGTGGGCTTCCACCCCAGAAATAGTGGTACGAAGATATTGTAAAATGATATATTCAACACAACTTTTAGATGCTGACTTTTGTTGTTTCAACTATAGCTTAGTTTTCTTTGGATTGATTTGTTTTTGTAACCGTAAAAATTCACTGCAATGTATTAAAACATGTAATAGTGTCTTTAGGAACCAAAAGGTAAGCGCAAGATTATTCTTACAGCAAATTTAGACAAACTGCGTCAGTTAGAGGATTGTGGTCGGACGCTAACATCGCTGTACGATATACATATTCGCCGCGTACTGGTAGATATCACCAGCGACGCGCTCACCTGGACTCTACTCACCCCAGACCGGTGTCTGCTTGAGTGTGTGCTACTTAATGCGGGTAAGAGACCTTACCATTAAAGACACATTTTTAAATTTAATTTTAGTAAAGTTTAGAAATATGTGGTCGAATTTAATAGAAATAAAGATATTTTCACATGAAAGTTTAGTATTATGATTTCAGCGTGAATCGTCAGGCCCCTGCCCCACAGACCACAAATAACCAAATTAACCTAAAAAACAGTCATTAAACATTTAAGAAAATAAATTGATGTCCCCGCACTCATCAGATTTATAGTGGAATTGTCACTTGCCGCATTGGTCTGTGTGTAAAAAAACAATCATAGATAGGGGCCGCTTTAATATCTTCGCACGATGTGCCGGCTCGCCACCAGCAATGCCACGACCACACAGAAGACAGGCGTGAAGTGGGAGAAATTTCGCGTTTCTTATGATGAATGAGATCCCGGAGACCCAACTTTAGTCCCTTTTCCTTCGCACAATTTTATAAGTGAAGAATGTGAAGGGAACGTAGATTTGACGGTGCAGGAGATGCATAGGAAGGGGAAATATCTTCTTTATACGCGTCTCCTCCGTCGATTAAGGGTAGGCAACGCATCCGCTATTGCGGATGTCTATGGACAGGGGTCGCTTCGCCAATTTGACGGATTCAGGTGGCCACTTGGTCGTTTGTCACCTTATGATATAAAAAAAATGGTGGCTACCACTGTTAAATATTGTTAGGGTCCGCGTTGGGTCGTCAGCTGCACCTGGTGGCGCCGCTGGTGCGCGAGTGCCTCGCCACGCCGCAGGTGGACGCGGAGGTGAGACTGAAGGTGTTCACGGCGCTGTCCACGCTGCTGCTGCGCCGACAGACTAACTTCGCACACTGTGATACTGACAAGCTGGAGTCCTTCCTCAATATTGTTATTGAGGGTACGTTTATAGATGATACAGGATGTACTTTTCCATTATCTATTGATATACCGGGTGTTTAAAAAATCAGTGATTGTTTTTTAAGATTTTCTTCACCGGAGTGTAATGTCAGTAGGATTTAGATTATGCTAAGTCTAGCGAGGGATTTTATTCGAAAGTTATTAATATCAATTTTACATTTATCTATTCTCTAAAGGGCCCCTCTAGTCTCTAGCAATGCTTATGGTTGGATTTTTATTGTATTAATCGTATTTAAATAAATTTTATTCTTATTCGGAGTTTAATACTTTTTCACCATTTAGAAGTTCTTATCAGTAATTTGTGATTCTTATACTTTAGAGATAATAGTGCCAAACCTGGTGTGGTCGCCGGGGCGCACGGCGGAGGCGATACGCACGGCGGCGGTCGCGTGTCTCTGCTCCGCGCTGCAGGAGGACCCACAAACAGATGGACCTCCACAAACGGACCCCAAGGATCAGTCTGCTGAGGGAGATGCTAACGAGAAGGTCATACTTTTATATTTTTTTAAATAAGTGGCGTAAACAGAAAGAGAGATCTCTGTATGCTTGCACGCCCCTCAATAGTATTATTCGTGGCAATTTGTACTATGTTTTGATAAGTTTTAAAACATCAATAAGAGATTTGCTAATTTGTGAAGTTAAATAAGTTCCATTAATGTTGAATAACTACTAGTTTAATACACATTTTTGAGAAATAACATTGTATTTCGTATATTACTAGCTATCTCGCGGCTTTGTCTTTGCGAATTTAAATAAAAACTTGGTAACCTGTGTTCTATACTTTTAATTAATAATTAATAAACATCCATCTAAATAAGATGCATAAAAACCAATTTTAATTGTATTTGTAGAAGGTGAACCTATTCCCGAGTAAGGAATCATTAGAGCCGGTTCTGGCGCGCGTGGTGCCGCTGGTGCTGAGCGCGGCGGATGACAACAGCGCACTGACACGTCAGCACGCGTTGCGCGCCGCCGCCGCACTGGCCGCGCTCGCCGCCGCCCGCGCCTGCTTCACACCGGAAATACTGCACAATATGTACTATGGTGAGTCGTCTGAAGTTAGCATTTAACAAGAATGACGTTATGAGTGTGGAGGGATACTTAGAAAGAGATGGATGGATTGCCTGAAAGGTGATATCATCAAGTAGAGTGTGATGACAGATGATAGTTATTTGGAGATCGAAAAACCCGTGCGCCGCCACAACGGAAGTAGGGTAACCTTGTGTCTCACTATCATCATCATCTTTTCCTTTGTAGAATACGTGAAAGGTAACATGAAAGGAGTCACTGTTATGACGGATGATAGTAGGTAGTAAAAGGTGGTAGGAGTAGAATAAGGGGAGAAGATACATTTCGTTATAGTTGTAAATGTTATGAATTATGTGGTATGAAGAATACGGTAATTTATGAATTTTAATCAAACGGACGAATACTAAACATAATTTAAATATGTAATAACATATCAAATTATAAGATCACGCTTAATTCCAAATTCTATTATTTTGTCGTCTGAAACATTGTAAGCGGCGCTTAAAAGCGAAGTGTTTAAGATTCGTTTCAGTATGAATAATTAATTACATGTGCAATTAAAAGTAATTTACTGGCAACACTGATTTCTTCTTCTAAATTTTACTATTCGAATACATGACTAAATAATGTTGTTCATGTTATGCAATAATTATAGTGTATATTTAATAATTAATCAGTGGTGCTGAAGCGTCTGGACGATAGCAGCGACAAGGTGCGTTCGTTCGCGGTGCGCACGGTGCGTACGCTGTTCGCGCTGCGGCCGCGCCCATACGACACGGTCGTGTTCGGTGCGCACGTCGATGCGCTCTACAGCGCTATGCTCGTACACCTCGACGATCCAGATGAGGAGTTCCGCAAGGAAATGCTTGGTATGGTCCTCACCATAGACTTTATTCCATAGACATTACTAAACGAATGTTTGAGTAACTGACAAACTTGACCATAGAAATAATTTTAATAAAAATTAACTAATTTCGTTTATTTCAGCTGCCCTTATTGCTCTCAGCGACGTCGATCCTCAGCTGCTTATCAAGAAAGTGAAGGCAAATATACATCTGTATAGAAACAAGGCCGCCTACGAGAGCCTTTCTAGTCATATTGAGAATATTTTGAAATAGATTTTCTTTTAAGTTTATTTTATTTTTAAATAATAAAGAGAATATTATTTTAATTTCAAAATGTGTGTTTTATTATTAAGGACCTCTTAATTTATTATAAGCGCCGTATATTGGGACGATAATAAAATTGAATAAATTGCTAAGAAATTCGCTTTAAGTTAAACAAGTTAATTATAGATTGTTAGTTTTTTTTTTATAATACAAGATGGCAAACGACCACCTGAATTTACCGTAATGGAAAGCGACCGCTGCCCATAACCATCCGCAATTGCAGATGCGTTGCCTACCCTTAATTGACGGAGGAAGAGACGCACACAAAGAGGACATTTCTCCTTTCCATGCGTCTCCTCCACCGTCAAATCTACTTTTCTTTCCCATCCTCTCCTCTTAAGAAAAGGGTGGAAAGGGAGAGGGACTTAAATTAGGCTTCCGGCACCACACTCATCAGACGAAACGCGGAGTTGCTTTCACTTCACGCCTGTCTTCTGTGTGGTCGTGGTATTACAACGGGCGAGCCGGCCCATTCGAGCGAAGGTGTCCAAAAAGATTGTAAAAATAAATGTATTTTTGAGGATAACAACAAATCGATATTAAAAAAAAGAGTGTACAAAATGGCCACACCAATCGATGATTGTCAAAGTGTGAATTGTCAAAAAATGCACAGTATACCGCGCTTGTAAATTCATATCATTGTATTTGTTTTCATAATTAGTTATTTAAATAACATAATAGTAGTGTATATTCGTCAATGTTAATATAATTATAAGAAACAAGAATGGAGGTGACGCGTAACAGTGAGTCGCCATCCATATGGTTGTTATATTTATTGATCCGCGAAGTTACTAAATATTTCTTTTCACAGATTTTAGGGAATGTCTCCCCTTAATCGATGAATCCATAAAGAAAGCAGATTTTTTAGTTATCGATGCAGAGTTTACCGGTATTATTAATGGCCGGGACGTTACTATTTTCGATACCCCTCAAGAGTACTATGTTACTTTGTTAAAGGGAAGTACTGACTTTTTAATTATCCAGTACGGATTGTGCGCTTTCTATTGGAACGAAGCTGAGAAGCATTATATGAATGATGCATATAATTTCTATTTATTTCCAAGAGGACGCCCAGGACCTGAGAAAGTATTTCTTTGTCAGAGCTCCAGTTTAGATTTCCTGTCGTGTCAAGGATTTGACTTCAACAAACTGATAAAAGAAGGTAGTTTTAATTAATAAATTTGGATTATGTTACCTTACACTTTTTATATTCGCTTAAGATAATGGGCGGGGCTCACAGTCTGGTGAAACATTTGCAGCTCTAATATGCTTATAAAACTTGAAATTTTTTTGGCAAATGACATACAGCTAATTTACTTAAATATATTTCAAAGGAAGAAAACATGATTTATTAACAATTGAGTATTATTTTATTTTAATTGTAGTTCTTTTTGTATATTATCAGGTATTTCCTATATGAATGAGCCGGCAGAGACTCGCTTACGTGAAAACCTAACGGAGCGTCAGAAGTCTTATGTCAGCAGTAATAATAATATTCCAATACCAGATGAAAATAAACAACAAATTGAAGACATTTGGTAAGTGAAATAATGTTTGATTGTTTTTTGCATTTATGCTTTTATAGCAAAGATATTGACCATTCAGTGCACAACTAATTATTGTTGAATTCTGTGTTTTGTACTTTTATAGGACAATAAAATTAAAGTAATATACTAAATGCAACCTGTATCTGTAAAGAAATTTAGAGATGTGTGTGAAGTCAACCAATCCTCAACGGGCAAAGTGTTATTGCAAAGACACCCAATTAAGGGCTTTTTTGAGCTTTCACAGACTTCTGTGAAGATATGTGTGAGATGATAGATATACAGTCAGCCACATAGCCACACATTTAGTTTCAACATATACATCATCATCATCATCATCATCATCTCCTTAGGGGCCTCTCACCATCTCCCGTAGGGTCGGCGCAACAGGTTTTTGTCCTCCACATAACTCTATCATATGTCATCTCAGTCATCACTCCCATTTTGATTATGTCATCTTTTACACAATCCATCCATCTCTTTCTAGGTCTACCTCTACCGATGAACCCTTCCACACTCATAACTTTCATTCCCCGTGTAACATGCGATTCATCCCTCCTCATAATATACCCATACCATGCTAACCTTTTACTCCTTATCTTCTCTACTACGGGGGCTACTCTTAAACTTCCTCTAATATACTCATTTCGTATCTTATCCATTTGTATTACCCCACACATCCATCTTAACATTCGCATTTCTGTCACATGTCCCTTCCTTTTACTGCCCAACATTCAGTTAGTTTCAACATATACATGTAAATCAAATATATGTGTTGATATATTCTTGGTTTGCATTCTATGGATTCATGTGCTAAGTTTTTTAAAACCGAAGTTGTATAAAAAATTTCTAAAGTTTCATATTAATAAAAACATACTCATAAAGCTGACCGTATCTTGTTCTCAGTAAAAAGGTGCGTGCATTCCTTGATGAGAAGAAGGATGATACAATGGAGATAGACAGATGCAATGCCTTCATCAGACGGCTGCTGTTCCAAGAGCTTGGCAATCGGTTCAAGAAGGAAGTCTTTGTGGAGACAAAGATGCTGGAAAATAAATCTAGGTATACCAATACCTTTAGCTTAAGAGCTTACCAATACCTTTATTAGAATTGTGCATAACAATTTCAGTCGCTTTTTCATAGTAATATTGTAAAGTGGAAAGTTTTATACTTTTCTATCTGTCAAGTAAATTCTTAAATTACCGCAATTCGTTCAAAATTTTATTACCATAAGAAAGCTACAGTACCAATAAGTAACATAGGCTAAATTCATTTTATTATTCCCACAAAGACGCAGGCTAAATCTAATGTAACTGAAATGTTAACATCTAACTACAAAAGTTTGGTTTGAATGGATGTTTGTTAGAGTTTGTAGTCTAAACTAACTTGGCGCAGTTGTTGAACATAGTCTGAAAGAACACATAGGCTACTTGCTAAGTTTTTTTTTATTCCGCGCGGACGGAATCGCGGGACAAAGTTAGTAACAAATAAAAATATATTGTACCAAATATCTATAACTTATGCAGATTTTAATTATAAGTGAATTTCAGGGTTCTGATGGTGTCTCGATTAAAATCAGAGGCTGAGGGAAGGAACAGAGATACAGAGAAGAAGGATAAAGAATGGGAAGAATTTGATGAAGCAGTCGGCTTCTCTAAAGTAATGCGTATGATCAGCCAGTCTGTGAGTTATTAATATTACCTATTAACAGCTAAGCATTTATAATCTTAGAATATATCTGACAGAATTTTTACTCAGTCTTTGTCATGCTGTGCTGCCCTGTTATGTTATTATTTTATGTTAGTTTCTATACTAATATAGGTTTTAAATCTTACTTCTTACTAATATGATAAATGCGAAAGTTTAGATGGATGGATGTTTGTTAGAGTTTGTAGCCTAAAGGCTGAACAGATCTCGATGAAATTTGGTATAGATGTAGAGGATAGCCTGGAAGAACATATAGGCTACTCACTTTTTTTTATTAATTCCCCGCGAACGGAGTCGCGGGCGAAAGCTAGTATACTAATATTATAAAGAGGAAAGATTTGTATTTTTGTATGCCTTGAAATAACTCAAAAACAACTGTGTTGATTTTGAAAATTCCTTCACCGTTAGAAAGATAATTTATCTGTGAGTGACATAGTTTTTTTTTAATTCCACGCGGACGAAGTGGCGAGCAACAATTAGTTTTTCCAAACTAACTAATGGCAATAGCAATGTCTCTCAGTGGGTCAGATATCCTTTTTTAGTAGGATTTTTTGAAATATGAATGTTTTGTTTTTTTTTTTTTTAGCAAAAGTTGATAATAGGCCATAACATGCTGTTGGATGTGATGCACACTCTCAACCATTTCTTCCAACCGCTGCCCGCTGATTACAAAGCATTCAAGGAGTTCGCACATTGCATGTTTCCAAGGTCAGTTTCCTTTAATGAATAATCTATTAACCATCTATTATTCTTTAAATAAACTTATGTACCATAGAAAGACTATTAAAAAAAAATCACATACTTCTTGACATAATGAAATCATTGGACTGTCTACAGCGCCATCTTTTAACAAACTTTAAACAATAATTATTGTTTTTATACCATCAGATATTTGCAGTCCTGTTTTAGATTAATATTTGGTCTTCACTATGTTATTTAACAGGTTACTGGACACAAAGTACATGTCAAGTCTCCCACCGTTCAAAGACAAAGTGAACTCCAGTGTGCTCGAGCATTTGCTGGCAACATTATCCGAACCACCATTCTCGCTTCCTAAAGCTGGTAGGTTACTTTTATTACAAAGTAGCTTTCGCCTGTGACTCCGTCTGCGTGGCATTGAAAAAAACAAAAGTGAGCCTATGTGTTCTTCCAGACTATCCTCTACATCTATGCCAAATTTCATCGAAATCCGTTCAGCCGTTTAGGCTACAAACTCTAACAAACATCCATCCATCCATCCATCTAAACTTTCACATTTATAATATTAGTAAGATTTGTGTTAAGTTACTGAACCATTCAAGCTTTCATATTTATAATATTAGTATGAGTAAGATATGTACAGTCGTGTAAATCCGCGGTGTTCCACTTAACAATAATTGCTTTATTTTTGCAATAAGACAAACTCTGCCCCTTATAAATAACCATTTATGCAGGAGTTGCGCACACGACGTGATAATGAAAAACTACCCATGTACCGTTAACCGTTTTTTTTTCGTACAGACATTTAAAGCTATAGCGTCCTATTTGTTTATGTTTACGTATGATTTCCTGATTGTACAGTTGGGGAAACTGGCGGTGTTCTAACTCGAAGCTACAATTATTTAAATATTTTGAAACAAAGCGTAAAAAATTACAACGCAGCTTATAAATGTGTCTGTACGAAAGTCGGTTAGTGATACGCAGCTGCTTTTTTTATTATTAACGAAGAGGTCGTTTACACTATTTACTGCTATTACTGCTTATCTACTTAGTTATTTGTAGGAAGAGGAGGAGTTTATGTCGTTGCTATGAACAAGGCAATTATTTCTGAATTGGAACACCGCTGATTTCCGCGACTGTACATAAATATTTTGCAACTCAATTGTTTCAAATAAAGACAATGTCTGACAATTGTCTCTACAATGCTACTCTTAGTAAATATATAAATGGGGTGATGTTTGTAGAATCAGTGCAAGGTCGTGGTTACCGCCGTGCTGATGACAAGTTGCATGAAGCGGGGTATGATGCATACGTGACGGGGTTGTGCTTCCTCGCTATGCACCAGCACCTGGCGCGCATGCGAGGCGACCGCCCTCTCCGGCTGCCCGGCCCCGACTGCGCTGCGCTCAAACCATTCCTCAATAAGTTGTTCCTCGCGAAGACAGCGCATCAAGACTCACCATACATGAACCTTACTGGAGCTGATCGTAAGTTGGACAAACACATTGCACCATTCCACTAGGCTTGCAGCCTTCGATAGGTTACGCCCAGGGCCGGTTTTATCATAACGCCCTGGGCGAGATTTATACAGAGCCTAATGATGATTCTTCCCTAATCATGGTTTACACTTGGCTAGTAAATTTGGGTACTAGCTATCTGTTATGTATTGGGAGTAGTAAAACGATAGCTTGCTTAGCACAGACTGTTTATTCAACCAACTGTCATATTGACGGCGGGCGCAGCCGCCAGTTCCGAAACAATACACAACACTATCTAATTAACTGGTACATTGTGACCGCTTACTGGCGCCAATGACCCCATATAATCTATAACTGGCCTCGTAACTGTCCAACTGTACTGTAGTGTGGACCGTGCATGTTAGGGGATAGCCATAGTCACACTGTGACTTGACTTCAAATATTTTGGAATGACTGCAGATATGTACATCACTATGTTTTTATTTACCATAAAAATGTAGATTAAATGTATATATTTTTAAAATCAAAACCTCGATGGGTAATGCCAGCATTTGTACCCAGAAGCTGCATGTTACAAATCAAGAGCTTAACTCTTAAACCCCCGAAGCTCTTTAGAAAAAGTCTGTTTGCAAATATTTTAATGACTAGCATTTAACAGTGACATTGTCCGAGCGAATTTTAAATAAACGTAGAGTTCTTAAGTATGTTCTGTATCTGTTTCAAATTTCTGCAAAATACGCTGAGCTGTTTATTTAGGAATCAAGAATAAATCGTTTTTTAAATTCTATGTTTATGGTTATTTACTAATGAAGTTTTGACTTCCAGCGACGCCGTCGAGGGATCACGTGTTTTATCTAACATTCCCCGAAGACTGGCAGAGGAGTGACATCAGCCAGTTGTTCAATATTTATGGTAAGTTATCACTGATTTCATCATTATTTATAGTATCCATTTTCTTCACCACACTCTATTAAATATACAAAATACCAAACTTTTGCATTTATAATATTTATTAGCTTTTGCCCGTGACTCCATCAGCGGAGAATTAAGAAGTACAAAAATGAGTAGCATATATGTTCTTTTAGACTACTTACATAATGCCAAATTTCATCGAGACCCGTTCAAATTTAGGCTACAAACATCCAAACATTCTCATCTATACTAATATAATAAAGCTTAAACACACATTTCTTTGTTGCCTAAGATGTCAGCAATTACAACATATTTTCGAATAACTCTTTTTTTAATAAAAAGCCTTACACTTACGTCATGCTTTAGGCTATATGTTTTCACGCCATTAATCCTAGGGGGTAAATATTTTGGATAAAAACCCTAATGTGGGAAAGAGACCATAAGTTGCTGCCAACATCAAGGAAGCAATGTTGCCATAGTTTGTCATCATGTCATGTCATTTTGACATTTGGAATTGAGTATTTGACAAATGTAAACAATAAAATAAAATGTTCATAATTTCATGCGGATGAAGTCGCACGGGAACAGCTAGTTTATAATATTAGTAAGATTAGTATTTGGACTTTTTAGGGGTTGGCAACCTTGCTTTCAGGCGATGGTTATAGGTTTGTATGGAGTATGTATTTGAGGTGTATGAGAGGTGACGGTGTGCGTGTGGCAGGTCCGGTGACGGTGCAGTTCCTGGACGAGACGTCAGCGCTGGTGGCGCTGGTGCGGCGCGAGCAGGCGCGCGCTGTGCGCTCCTCGCTCGATAGCAACAAGCGCGTGTCTCTCGTGCCCTACGTCACCTACAAGGCGCACGGATCGAGGGTGATTATCTTTCAATAAGCTAGCTTTCGCCCGCGATTTCGTTCAATCGTGAAAATTGTGTGTATCATGTGTTCCTTTCAGACTGTTCTACATCTATGCCAGATTTCATCGAGATCCGATCAGCGGTTTAGGCTACAAACATCCATCGATACATCCATTCAAACTCCTATATTTAGTCAGATTAGAGTATGTTTTTTGTTTTTTTTATACTACGTTTTTTGAACACTTATACATATAGGGGTTCATACATTTTTTTGTTCACGTAGGGCTCGCAAACTGTAGCAAATTCAATTTTTAATTATATTAAATCTCATGGTAAATATTTGTTTATATTTTTTTTTCGATAATATACAAAAGCTGTGCCTGAACATTAAGCTATTTATAATGGTTACAGCATATATTTTGTAACAAACAGCATATTTGTTGTTATTGCTGATTTTTTGTTTAGATTGTGATTTTTTGTTTTCTGTTTGTTTGTTAGATGCCAGGACAAATGGAGCGTCCCCAACAGCCGATGACTGTGTGCGTAAACATGTTTCGCAACTTGTCTAAGTCGAATATCTTTTTATATTCCATCATAGTGTGTGTTTGTTGGCTGGCTAACATATATTTTTATTCCAAAAACTAAATTGATTTTACGCATATTTCATTTGGATTAAGACTGATGCATTCCATTATATGTGCTTTTGCTTGCAATTCGCGCAAATATTTTTAAACTCATTTTATTATAACGCAACTAAATGCCTATTACAATATTTTTTATTCTTGCGACAGTTCAGAAACATTTGTGCGGTATTAAAGCTCTTTGCTTACAAAAAAACCTAAAATTTTGCTTCTAACTAGACGAAAATTTGCAGTTATTTTTGCTAACATTAAAAAAAAGGATAGAAAATAGAATTTTATATAAATGTATATTATTCTAGCATTTTATACTTTATTTTATATTTAATTCCTATAATGGCTGATATTATTTAATTTTTAATTTGTTTATTTTACTCAAAACGGATTAATATTCATGTTTTTTTATGTTTTTTTTTACTTGCATTTAGATGTTTCATATTGTTGATATATTCATTTTAACACGAAATCTTCATAATGCGGTTAACGATTTTGGCATCATATTTTTAACACAATAACAAATATAGACTTAGCTTTAATATCTTAGTTATATATTTTTATAATTTAAATATGCCTAAACGTTTTAAACTATTACAAAAAGACATTTTTAAGTGTTGATTTTAAACATTAGGATAGGTTTTAAGATATAAATGAGACAATATTCAATAATATACTTCTATACTATCTATACTATTACAATAAAGCGTAAACACACAATTCTTTGTTGCCGAAGATGTCAGCAATTACAGCATACTTTTCAATAATTCTTTTTTCAATAAAAAGCCCTACACTAACGTCACGCTTTAGGCTATATATTTTCACGCAATTGAACTTAGGGGTTAAATATTTTGGATAAAAACCCTAATGTGGGAAAGAGACCATAAGTTGCTGCCAACATCAAGAAAATTTGACAAATGTAAACAAAATTTTTTTTTTTATAATTTCATGCGGATGACGTCGCACGGGAACAGCTGTATAAAATAGTGGCGGGCAAACTTTTATTTGTCTAATAATTCCAGAATCTTCGAAAGGTTTTTGGGCCTTTCTATATTCTTTATTCTCTGAATATTTTTAATTAAAATTGGTCATTAAAGCATGCTATTTATGATATAATTAATTACAAACGTTTTAAAAATTGTTGGCTTCGTATCAAAAATACTAAAATATGTAAATATTTTCAACGTGATTTATCTTAAGTTTAGCTTTATAGCTCAAATTATCAAATTATAAGGTGAGGCTTTTTAACGCTATTATTAAATGAAGACATTCAATTATCAATAGACAGGACAACGCGAACAGACTGTAAACCGAGTTACCGTTAGATAATGCCCGTGACTAACGATTTTGATGTTTTTGTAGAGAATTTTTTATAGAATTTCAATTGTAATATTTGTATAATCTTGTTATTTCGGTTCTCATAGAGATGACAATATTGTTATACATATGTTACGACAGCGTAAACTCACCATAATGCCCGTTCTAGAAATTTTTTGAATCTCTGAATGTACGTTAAGGCTACACATGCTCTTTTATCTGACAAAATCTGAACGTCAGACAAATCTGACCTATGTAGGGAAAAATTACTTTTGAACAGTTTCCAGTTTTGTTAGATTTCTCTGAACTATCGGACTGTTCAGATATGGGATAAAACTTGCGTTTGTAGCGGGCTTTACTGTGGGTCGACTGCGAATAACACATGTCGTCTCTGTCTTTCTCAAATCGAATGAGAGAGATAGCTATATGTGTTAATGCACTCCAAACCGTTAGGGAGTTTCCCATTTGTTAATACTTGTGACTCTAACGATTCTTTCCTGTGGAGTCTGATTTCAATTTTTTTAATAAACTTTTTTTTTAATTTTTTGTTTTATTTAGTTTTGACCCTTCATAGAGATTGTAACCGTTCGAGTCATAATGTTAATTAAAGGAAGTTTATGTAAAAAAAAAAAGTATATATTATTTAATCTACTTAATATCTTTACTATAAAGTTTTTTTTTTTTACTATAAAATTTATTTCGTTAATTGATATATTTATTATTAATTTTTAACACTATTATATTATGATTTCTTTCGCGTTTTTAACAGTAGATAACAGTTATGTTAGTATTTGCTCCAGAAATTGAAACAACTTTTTGTAAAATTGCTAAGCAATTCAAGTAGGCGTTATCAGGACTTTAGTAGTAAAAGTTTTTGGGAGTTATTTTTGGATACGGATGTTTAGGTGTTGTGTTGATTAAATTAGGCATAGATGTTGAACATAGTCTGGAAGAATGCATAAGTTATTTGCTAAGTTTTTCTTTTATTCCGCACGGATGTCCGTGGGCGAAAGCTAGTCATTAAATGAATGTTTTTAAAGATTTTATGAATGTTTTGATTCTAAGTTTCAGAATCCAGATAAATATGAGAGATACAGATGATGGTGTATCTAAGTACTAGCTGTTGTTCGCGACTTCGCCCTCGTGAAATAAAAAAAATTAAAAACATAGGCTATGTGACTTACTGATAACGTAGCTTTTTAATGGTGAATTTTTCAAATCGGCACAGTAGTTTTTGAGTTATTTCAATACATACAAGAATTCAAATCTATCCCTTAATGTTACTAGCTGTTGTTTGTGACTTTGTCCACGCGAAATTAAAAAATAAAACATAGCCTAAGTTGCAGATAAATTACCTTTCTAATAGTGAAAGATTTTTTTAAATCGCCCAAGTAGATTTTGAGTTTTCCAATACATACAAAAGTCCACAAATACAAATCTTTCCTCTATACAATATGGACTTTCCTCTTTAGTATGGACAAGGCACAGATTGGCTCCTAAAATAGTTAATAATGCAGGGTAAATAATTGAAGTGTTTCCTTACATTACGGAGTATTTCACCGGGATTCTAGTCTAAGCGGGCAAGCAGTGCCATTGTAAGCTGCGATTTAGCGGATCGTGAGAGGATATAACTAGGGTGACCATGCTGTACAGGAAAATTTTCAGTATTCTATTTTTCTGATTACCAATCTTTTAATTATATAAAAATGCCAAGCAGAAGTTTATTAGCGAAAAAATATTACTTACTTACTTACTTATTATTTCTTTGGTTGGCAGAAGTAGAGCGGACTCTTTGATCTCAATTACTAAAAAGACGTTAGGAAGGCTTTTAAATTATAATAATAAAAAATAGACACATGCAAAAATCGGTATTTTTTAATTATTAAATAGAGCAAAACTGCTTTATGGTTCCCAACATTGGTAGTTCGGACAATGGCGCGTGGCGATACACGACCCCGCGACCTCGCGTGCGGGCTTCCGCCATCTTGCATTTTAATGCGCACTTATTTGCATGCCGTAGACACGTGCTATCATATTCTGTTCTCATTTACTTTCCAGCCCTGAATTATGCGGAATTTACCTTCTTGTATTGTTCAATTGTGTTTCTTTACAGTATTGTCCTATCTAATACTGTAAATGTCGATTTGAAATTAAACATTGTTTTCTAAAAGGTGTTTTCAAAAATTGTTCAACTGTAGAGCTTTGCAAATTAATTATTTAAAAAGTTATTGTGTCTATGGTGTTGTTATAGACAATATTTAATCTATTTTTCTTACTAAAGCTTTTAAGTATAGAATTACCGTTCGTTTAGTTGTTTGGAGTGGTTAAATCGGGTTAGGAGGATCGCATGTCGCGTGTTGAGAGTCGCTCCGCGGCTGAGGGCCGTAAACAACGTAACTCCGCGGGGGCGATAGTATCGGCACGCGCGGACTATCCCGCATCGTGTTTACGCCGTGATTTGCGCCGTTTTACACGTCTACCCTCTCGCTAAAGACCATGTGCCATCATTTATGTTATAGTCCAGGGGTGGCGAACATGCATAAGTGACTTTTTTAAAGAAATGTTTAATGCGGTCTTGACGTGTTATCGAATTTGTCTGCGATTATTACGTCAATGGTGCACCTACTTCATAATTTTTTTGGTAATGTTTTTTATTATTTTCGACGTGCCCAAGATATAATGTCGTGTGCCATTATGGGACGCGTGCCAAAGGTTCGCAACCCCTGTTATAGCCTGTACTAGAAAACGTCCAAACTACAATTTTATTCATCTATTTTGAATAGTCGATATGTAACTTAAATTTTTAATAGCTTAGCAGGAAGACGATTGAAGTGAAGCTACTTTAGTTTTTTTTTATTTAACATATATAGGATTATTTAATATTTACCTATAGACAATATCGATGTTATATCCTAAAAAAAGTGTATCCTGTTTTAAGCTAATAGTAATAGACGTACGTATAGTAAGAAGCGTAAATAAAGTGTTTCCACGAGGATGTCGGTCGCACGCGCTATCGCAAGATATGCTGATGCGATCCCTTAACGAGCCGCTCGGACAGCGAAACGTTCCTTTCAAAGGAAATGTCGCAACCTTAAAGTTAAAATCTAAAAAATATAAATTGTAATAAACACAGCGGGAGTGATGGCTTCATTAGGCGATATCGACCGCTTGCAAATATTATTTTGCAGCTTACGTGCTTTTATCGTTGTTTTGACACATCATTTAAATGTATAGTTTTATGTAAAATTTGACATTTGTTTTCTACGTCGGGGTAGGTAGCAAGTTTTACTAAGACACCTAATTAGGTATAACTAAGGCAGCTGTATTCTTTTTCTCTATTCATTTATAATGCATAATTAAGCCAAATAAGCTTTTATGTTTGTTACAGTATCAATAAGTACACATTTTAACTATTAACTATAGGTGATTAAACAGACCCATAAAAATAATACTTTTTTAATTTATCGCCTGAAATTGCCCATTAACATTTTCATTACCTTTTTAACTAATAATGGTAGAGCTCGTTATAACACAAACAAAAGACAGGCAACGTGTATGTCATTCTGCGTTTCATTAAAGGGCTAACTTTAGTTCTTTACTCACTCCTTTAGTAATGGAACGGACAGGAAGGGGAAGCGAAGCATAGATATGGAAAATATCCCTTTACTGAGATGTCTATGTGGTCATGTCGTTATTAGAGAGCATTCCAGTGACCCCTTGATCATTTGCCACCTTATACTTAGAGATTCGGTGGCTCAGGGGTTCAAGATTTGTAATCTACAGGTCCTGGGTTCGAATCCCGCCATGTACCAATTTGATTTT
>NW_013527137.1:5829984-5832063 GCF_000836215.1 Papilio polytes
GTGCGGGCGCGGCACATTCGCAGTGATTTAAACGTTCGTGACTGACGGCCGCGCTGATCTTGCCTGTAGTTGCCGGCCGCCGCTATAAATTCCTTTATTTATAGCTATAAAATAGCGCTATATGTGTCTCAATATATTTTGTTAGGGTCGCGATAACTCGTAAATGCTACTTCGCGGTCGGGGTGCTCGCCTTGTCTTCCTTTTGTACATTGCTGTAAAACGATGTTGAGATACGCTTGAAAGTTGTCTATTTTTAATGTAGATTACATTCGCACCTTGTTTATATTATTTTTGATAGTAAGAAAAAACTTCTGAAATACATAGATGATTAATATTAAGATTTGTGATATTTTTAACGACCGATTACTTCCTGACATCTTAAATGTCATATTGTCAATTAGTTCTCAACAAAAAAGATCTGCAAGTTATTTGTTGGTCCTTGGTAGTGCTTATAATACAACCTGAAACTTTGTAAATAATTAATGATACATTTATCATTATTCTATGCTGTAACTGAAAGTTATAAGACAAGACCTCCCATGTCTCTAATAAAGACTGCTCCGTAGCAACTAATAGCGAGTCGTTAAAACAACAAAGCACGTCGGGCGTCGCCGGGCGGCGTCATTAGTACACCGTCAGTATAAACGAAGGCTTGAATGCGCGCGCGGGTTATCTCTCGTCTGCCCTTTTGTTTGTAACGCCTTGTACCTTTTCAAAGACAAATTCGTATCTGTCCCAGCCCTTTATTCGGGATTAACATATTCATAAAGGTGCTTTACACTGAAATTAATGGAATGGTTATATGGTTTTGTTTCCTTAGCCTGCTTGTAATCAAGTTCGTGATTTTATTATTATTTTACTAGCTTTCGCCCGCGACTCCGTTCGCTTGGCATTAAAAAAAACAAAAGTGAGTAGCCTATTTCTTCTTCCAGACTATCCTCTTACATTCATAGTTAGGCTACAAACTTTACTAAACATCCATCTAAATTTTCGCATTTATAATATTAGTACGAATATCGTGTTTTTGAGAGTAATTATTTTTCAGATCAGAATCGGCAGACTCACATTTCCTTATTCAAAATTATTTTAAATAGCTAAAAATCTATAGTAAATTACAATAATAAATTATTATCCTGTAAGCATTGTCGGTCAAATGGTCAAACATCAATTTCAAGTCCCAGTAACGACGAACTGTTCACGCGCGAGTTAAATGCCATTTGGTTCCGCGTCGGCACGCATTGTATTTAAAGTTATCTAGGCGGTGTATAAATTCATGAATATACCGTAGCTAACATCAAAGGATCGCTGTCACTGAGAAGCGTTGCGAGTGTCTCGTGCCTTGTTCGACGCGCGTCTGATACAAGCTTCGAATCCGTCCGTCAATTGGGAGATGGAAGAGGCATTCTATAATCTCAGTACAAGTGTTATGTAATCAACACCATTTTATCCTTGAAGAATTTTTTTCACAGTTTTAAATGAATTTAAATTTTAATGAGGCGTGCGTTAAACTTTTAACACACATTGACACTATCTGAGAGTCTTCAGTTTAACATCGTCGAATGTTTCGCGTCTTGACAAGTTGACGGGGGCTATCAGGCCGCCTTCCGTCACCTGCCTCGTGGCCGCGTCGTGAACCCCTTTACACCGTCAGACTGCATAGATGAAATATAATTTTTATATTTTGACAGAATATTTTATATAAACTATGAGTGTTTGAGCGATCTTTGAAAAATAATCAATGTTTTTTAATCTTCGGAAAAAAATACTGATGTTTTTTGCTAGGCACGTAAGATTGTCATTCAAACATTCAAGTGGATGGTTTAAAAATTATATCTAAATGTCTGCTTTTCCTGATTGTACATTAGCAGAGTTTTACCATATCTCAATAGTTCATCTGAAACGTCAACTGTCAGTTGGCAGATGGCAATTTACACTTGACGATTCCGACATGAATACCGAATCGTCGCCTCTAAAAATGGGGTCATAACGGACCGCTTTCGACGTCGGCTTTGCGCGCGCGCCGACGCGATCGTATCGCAGATCTCATTAGCTAATGGCGGGCATCGGCCAATTACACTG
>NW_013527137.1:5832085-5853358 GCF_000836215.1 Papilio polytes
GCCCACGTCGCTAAGTCGTCACGTCGTCACGTCGCCATGTCGCCACGTCAATTAGCGATGGATGAGCTAGGATCTACCGGTGTTACCCGTATCTTACTTTTCCTAATCTATGACGCTGATTCGGATTTCATGATACAATTCTTCATCTATAACTATCGACCCTTAAAACAAGGAAAGAAAAAGAACTCACGAGATTCCCTTACATTTCTCCTTTTTAATATAATCTATGCTTCACAATGTTTATTACAAAATTAGCAAATAATAACAGACTTGCCGCCATATTGTTCTCAATTCGTAGGTATTTTTTGTATTCTTACTGCATATGATCCTAGTTGGCCGATTTTCAATTATTTTTATACGACGTGTGTTGCGTGACATTTAGTCTTTTTTTTCAAGATTAAAACCTAGCCAGTAGTTTCTTGAAACTTTTTTTTAAAATCCTTACAAAAAATTGTTTACTCTTTGGGTGGTATTGAAATTTTAACGGTTTTATTTTATTATAATTCTGATAATCTTAATGCTGCTGCCTACGTTTTGTAGATAATTAAATAGTTAAGTAAATGTCAATGTTAATAGTAGCATTTAAATTTATAGGGAACTAGCTGTTCCCACGCGGCTTCATCGGCATGAAATTCTGAAAATTTTATTTTATTGTTTACATTTCAGAAATTATCAATAGCAAATGTCAAAATGACATGACATGACAAACCTTGGCAATGCTTCCTTAATGTTGGCAGCAACTTATGGTCTTTCCCACATTAGGGTTTTTATCCAAAATATTTTCCTAAGTTTAATAGTGTGAAAATATATAGCCTAAAACGTGACGAGTGTAGGTCTTTTAATTAAAGAAATAATTATTTAAAAATATGCTGTAATTGCTGACATCTTAGGCAACAAAGAATTGTGTGTTTACGCTTTATTATATTAGTATAGATGGGTAAATATAAAAGTGGTAATTTGCAGATAAACTGCACGATGGGTGGTCTGTAATTGATACTTAATCATAATACAATATGTCAAGTTTACAAAAAATTAAAAGTAAACATAGTTTGAAAACAATTACTGACATTATCCTATAATTTCCTAACGTTTAAGATGAAAAGATATATATTTTTTATTAAATAAAGCTTAGTATTCAATTAAAAGGTTGCTCTGCCTGTCGTAAGCGTAATTTTTTTACAGAAAAGTATTAACTTGATAAACGATAAGTAGAGACCACACGCAGATGGTAATTCGTTTTTTATAATTCAATTTGACGAATGTTACCCTTTGACTTAATGTTTCGAGTTTAATTTTGTAAAAAAAATATCGATTGGAATAATTACTATTAGTGTGGGGCTCATATCTTTAACTATACGATCGCACGAGTGTCGTTTGTCGATTGTTTCAACTGTTTAGTTGCACAACTAAAAATCAAGTAGTATGCGCACCTCCATAAAGCTCGTAGGAATCAAAGCAAGACTAAACAGTTGTGGGATAGTTTAGTTTCAAGTGTTAACACGCTCTATGTCAATATACACGATAGACGTTAAAACGTTGAAATTTGGAGTATAAGCGTGGCTTTATTTAAGACTGAACCGTGAACGTTCCCAAGGCTTCATCCGCATGAAATTATAACTATTTTATTCTTTAAATTTGTCAAATTTTCAATTACAAATTTTAAAATTATCGTTACCATAATACCTTTGCTTTCTTAATGTTGTCAGCTTGTAGTTTATGGTTCCTTTACCACATTTCCAATTTTTTTACCCCCTAAGTTTAATAGCATGAAAATATAGCCTAAAGTTCGTAATTGTAGGGCTTTTTATTAAAGAAAGAGTTTTATAAAAACACGCTGTTATTGCTGACATCCTACGCTACAAAGTAGTGTACACTACGCTTTATTGTATAGATGCTGTAACATATTTAAATGTTTCAACATTTGGTCTTAAGGAACTGAAATTCATTTGTGAATGAATATGGCAATTGTCTTTGATAGCTAAGGTGTTGCTCGCAAAGGACCAAGTCGTGGCTCGCCATAAACGGATCACCGTACCATTAACAAAGAGAAAATCTATTAATGATACATTTTCTAACACGTATTTGTAAAAAAATCTTGTGTTCAAGATATTTTTTTTTATTTCATGTATAAAAATTGTTAATTTTATTTTTGGTTCTGCGTTAATAATATTTAGAGTATATTTCGTTAAAACATTTAATACAGGCATTTAAAAAACTTAATCGTCTTCTCGTGAATATTAAACCATGTAAACCTTTAACAAAACTAAAATTTCTTTTTACTTAACTAACATTAGTGACAATAGCTATCATAGCATCGAAATCTCGAATTATTTATTCAGCAAACCGTATTCGCACGTCCCGATAAGTTGTCTATAGAAGTCGATTCCGAAATTGGTTTGTCGCCATATAAGTCGAACCTAACACCCGTAGCGGGTGATTTACCCAGTGCCCAACGCTTGTCGATGCGGCGACAATAAATAGAGGTGGGCTCAAGGCGTCGTAACTGTCCGATACTCGAACGCCTAAACTTAAGGTATTATGTTACTTTGAACACTGTTTCTTTGTACAGTCGCGGAAATACGCGGTGTCCCACTTAAGAAAAAGTGCCTTGTTCATTGCAATGAAACAAACTCCGCCTCTTCCTACGAATAAGTAATTAGATAACAGTGAGAGCAAACAAAGAGTTAATATTAAAAACTAGACTTGGTATCACTAGCCGACTTTTTCGTATAGACACATTTATATGCTGCGTTGTATTGATATTTGGTCCGCGTCTCGTTTAAGAATATAAACGACTAGGTTTCGCCCGCGACTTCATCCGGCTGGCATTAAAAAACCAAAAGTGAGTAGCCTATGTGTCTTCCAGACTTTCATTTACGTCTATGCCTAATTTCATCGAGATCTGTCCAGCCGTTTAGGCTACAAACTCTAACATCCATCCATCTAAACTTTCGCATTTATAATATTATAGTAAGGATTAGTAAGATTATAGCTTTCTAGGTGGGTCAGTGCCAGTTACCCCGACTGTACATTTACGTAACTCTTTAAATCTCCTTCCTGGATACGATGCATACAAAACCAAACTTTAAGAAAAAAATCTTTATTGTTAAAAATATTATATGGAACAGGTTAAATTTTATTTTACTCACCAAATTTGCTTGTAACATATTGCTTACTTAGTTCGTAATAATCTCTTAGTCCTTGTGTATTTCGATTACATTTTTATTTATAGTATATCATATATTGAACATTAGTATTCCTAATCATCATTATTATTATTATTATTAATCAAAATATAAACATCAAGTAGAAGTTTATCTAACACAATAATTTAAGCAAATATCTATATCGTAAAGATTCAAAAACTACTGGACCGATTTTTTTCACCATTAAAAAGCTACGTTATCGTTAACATAGACTACATTATTATTTTATATTTTATGCAGATGACGTCGCGAGCAACAGCTAGTGTATTACAAAATCGTAATACGTGTGAATACTAGTTCTAAAAGTAAAGGAATATTTATATACTAGTCGTTATGTAACAGTCCTTACGTTACTTCCCGAGTAAGGTATCGATGTTAGGCGCCGTCCTGTATTATACCTTATATAGGCTATAGTCGACTTATTTTATTTTCTATCGATACTAAAAGAATCCTGATGGTTTTAATCAAGTTTATCGATATAATATGTTTCAGAATGTAAGCTCTCAATTTGTGGTAAATGAAAAATTATGAAAGAGCTAAGAAAAAAATAATAAAATTAAAAGTAAGTCAAGAGTCGTAATAGTCGCAATTACGTGATTAAAAGTTAGCTGTTGCTCGCGAATTCGTCTGTGTGAAATAAAAAAAACATAACTTATGTTACTCGTTGATAACGTAGCTTATTGACGGTGAAAGAATTTTTGAAATCGGTTCAGTAGTTTTGGATTTATTTCAATAAATACAAAAATACAATTTTTTTCTCTTTATAATATACTAGCTGTTGCTCACGACATCGCTCGCGCGATATTAAAATCCATAGCCTATGTCACACAGATAAAATACATTTCTAACGTTGAAAGAATTTTTAAAATCGGTCCAGTAGCTTTTGAATTATTACAATACATACAAAAAAACAGAAACCCAAATATATAATTTGTGTTTATAATATTAGTATAGAAGTATAAATTAAATCGTTGTGAAATCTACACTGTTACCCCATTTTTGGCAGTCGTAGTAATAAAATAATAAAACCTAATACCACGTACATTACTTGTTAATACTTAAAAAATTCTTATGAGAGGAACTGACGCAGCAATGTATGTAACAGTTAAGATCATACACTAAACGCTATTCCAATTTAGATGTGTAGATTGTAATGAGTTAATGCAAGTGCTCACTATGGTGTAATGGTCAATTAGTTGAGAGTTTAATTTACTTAATGTATGAAAAAAGAAGCCCTATAGAGATTCCCAGACGTCTGATATGCGGACCTCGCTAATAGACGTAGATCGTGTTTTTTTTAATCATTTACTGTACATATCTTAAGTATTACTGTTTTTTTAATGCAATTTATATCATTAGTACTGAGATAACAGATCAGATAAATTATAAAAATAATGACTCATTTGGCTCGATTTCTTGATTTTTTTTTTAATAAATATTTTCTTTATGGATGTTATTGTATAACTGTATTTTTTATCTGTGATTGATGAAGCGGTCCAGCAACACGTAATATAGGATATATTGACCTAGCAATTTTAAAAATTGTTTTTACTAATGTAATTAAGACACTACTTCGTGGCGTATGTCAGCAATCACATCATGTTTTTGAAAATTATTATTTTTAATCAAAAGTCTTACTCTTACGACATGCTTTAGGTTATATATTCACGCTATTAAACTTAGGGGTTAAATTAATTGAAAAAATCTACATGTGGGTAAGGGACCATAAACTACAAGATGCCAACATTAAGGAAGCAAGGTTATCATAGTAACGGTAATTATGACATTTGCAATTGAGAATTTCAAAATTGTGATTTTATAATTTCATGCGCATGAAGCCGCACGGAAACAGCTAGTGATAAAATAAATGGAAACTCGGCAACAGCATCATCAACTTGCCCTTATCCCTTAAGGAGGGTTTGCACAGTATGTATTGCTCTTCCATACATTTCTATCAGCCGTCGTATCTGAATCCACTCCCTTCTTAAGCATATCCACTTTCACACAATCTATCCATATTTTCTTCGGTCTTCCTCTTCCTTTGTAGCCATCCACATTAATTCTTAACAATTTCTGGTTTATGTCCCAGCCAGTCAGCCTTAATGAAATATAATACAAAAGGAAACCTCTGTAATTAGGCACGCTTTGCTTTGCTTTCAACGGATTAATGCAGCCCTCGTATCCGACAGGATTGTATGAATAAATCGCTCACTTGCCTTTTGAAGAATGGATAACGGAATACGAACAAATGCTGTCAGCTTTCAAAATACAAATGTAATGTATGTACATGTTAGAAAGGCTTAATCATTTCTCTGTTGTTTTGGTAAAATTCAACTACAGTAGAACCTCGATAACTCAAACCTCTGTCACTTCAAAAAATATTATGGTCCCTACCCATCAGAGCCCAAAACCTCTACAACTTAAAATACGCAACCTCTTTAACTTAAATAAGTAAGGTCTGTATTGGCCCTCCGTAACTTAAAAAATGTTTCCACAACCTGTATAACATAAAATTGTTTGTCAATGTAATTTTGAAATATTTTGTGTTTCCCCAGGACTTTGACTTATTGAAGTTCTAATGTATTGTTATTGTTAAAAATCTGTTACGAAACTAACGATTTTTATATAGTTAATACGAATTTAACACAAAACACAACGAATGCAGAAATTATTATGGAAAGATTTGATAACTCGGAATTCATTCTTCTGTCTTTGTACAAATTGTTGCGAATTGAAACGATTTGATAACTTCTTCTATCTCCACCAATTTTCCGATCAAAATTCTGTCAACAGCCGGAGAAATTTCAAAATAGTAAATATATGGATCTTTACCTTCCTTCTCTAAGCCGGTTCTGAGTTTCCGTCTTAGTTCGTCTTTTTTACCGCTCGCGTCCAAGTCCCTTTCCTCCAATTCATTTCGCAGCTCCACCACTTTCAAATCGTTCAATAATCGCTGTGTGGCCATACCCCACACCTGAGACCAAGTATACGATAAATGTATTTTCTTTATATAAATTATTTTATATAAAACCTATATATCTCTTTAATTGTTTTATATTATTCTTAATTCCTTTTTAATTAAACTCAATAATGACCTTAGAGAAATAAAAAATGCAGTAAACGTCAAATCGTTGGAGTATTGGCAGGAATACAGGTTATTAGCGTCCAATAACAAAAAACATTCAGTTACAAGTCAATCAAATAGTTGGTAAGGCGAGTGTCATAGACGAAGGCGCGTCTACCACCTTATTAGGAGTGTATTTGATAGATGAACCGTCTCGTTGCACATGAATTGCTGTATTATATAAATATTAAATATGATTCACAAGGGTCGTACGATTTCGCGCGTAAAAAGTCACCCACCACGCTCCAGGGGCATACCGATGTCCGTAACTACCACGTAAGAATCGATATTATGGAATTCAATCGCCCACTGTACCGCTAGGGATGTCGCCAACATATTCTTTAGGGTTGAACAAAAAACATTTTCCAGATACTAATTAATATAGCTGACAGAACTTAGAAAGCTGATACCAACTTACCTAAATTGTAATAGAACATTATATTATTCTATTTTAAATTATATACCTGTCTTCTAACATTAAACTATTTTTGATCTTATAAAATAATGGCGATTTAATAATAATGTTTAATTAACAAATAAAAATTATTAGTACATTTAGATAATAAAAAATCGGTCTAAGGTTACTTTAAAACTATTAACGTATTTAATTTAACAAATATAGTGATAGACATCGCAGTATTTACAATGAAAGTTGTTAGATTAATCCTTAAATGTGAAATGGTAGTAGAAATGGGAGTAATTTGGCGTAAAGACGTGTCGCGTTAGGAGTTTACGTCCCGCTAGGACAGGGGCAGGGGCAGGGGCAGTCGACAGGTGACAGGTGAATACGTCCCTGCCCGTGGCGCTTACACAGCAATTAGTCGTTACGTTCCAATACCAATTAGTGTGGAGTCGGCGCGAACGTGCCCTTTGATCGTGGACGTAAAATTCAAAAAGAAACCAACAATTGGTCCACCTGCAATCGTTTAAATTACATTCCAAGCAATGGTCAATGTTCACATGTTTTTTATCGACTTACATAAATTATGTTTTCAATCAATATCATTGTGAGTTATAACAACCGATAGATCTGCCTGCCTTAGAGTAATGGTCGGCAAACTTATTAACCAAAGAGCCAAATAAATAAAATAAACATTACAACTATTTAAAAAAAATAGGAGCCAAATCTGCTTGCATACTAAACAAAATAAAATTTCATAATCAATAAATATTTATTAAAACACAAGGAGATGCAAACCCTTTGCTTGCAGGTTTTGCATCTCCTTGGAACGTATGTGTAAGTTTGAACCGCACTTAAGGAGCCAAAGAGTCTCATGCTGCTCTGAAGCAGCCCTTTGCCGGCCACTGTCTTAGACAAATTATTATTCGAACAATTAAATGTATGGAACTGACAATAACTTTCGATATCGATTTTACTAGATATGTCGTTAATCGAATATCACTTTGTCTAAGAGGCATGGACTGATTTCTACCCTTCAGACTGTTGTAGGGGAAGTCATTTTTTTTAATAAGAAAAGGTAACGACGCCCATGGGAAAGTCCATGGGCGTTGTTATCAACAGAGGTACTACCTCTTTGTATAAAATGTTTCAGACAAGTTTCTGACTGTAAGAGCTAGTTCCTTTTTAATATAGTTTTTTTTTTAAAAGGTTTAAATAAATCTTTCACTAAATTATTCCTATGATCGAGAAAATCTAATAGGAATTTTATTTTATTTAGCAAAAATAGTTAAGTTATTGTTTGTGTCATGTTAGGTAATATGCTTAGTAATTGGAACGTTTGGTATCCATGTTCGCACGATACGTATATTTTAACAATTTCTATTATCTAGATATGGTTTTTTCGTTTCATATTTGTTCAACATTTTTATGAACTGTTTTAATTACAGGAGTACGCCTGACCTTTCGAGAGTGCGACAAGGTATTATATTTTAAGTTATTAACGGCAGTATTTGACCTTCACGAATATAATAGTTATTAAATGCATTGGCGTGCGGCTTTTATGTTTGTTAGCAAGCTGTTTTCTGTTATTGATGTTGTAGAAACGTCAACTTTGCTTATATCTCCCGTACATATTGTCATTTTACGACTTGATTACGGATACTTGTTTTATAAATGTTCAGTTGTTACCGAAACATGTTAAAAGTAACATTTTCTTTAAATTACATATTTTTGTACAAATCTGACAATTGAAAATTAAAAAGAATGGGAAGGGAAAGTAGATTTGAAGTTAAGGAGACGAATTAGAAAGGGAAATATTATCGTTATGTGCGTTTTCTCCGTTGTTAAGGGCGTATATGGGCAGAGATCGCTTCGCTTTCTCGGCGAATTCAGCTGGCCTGTAAATAAAAAAATCTATAAAAAGTAGCAAAGGATAGAATCATATAAATCATATATTACCTTCCACGTAATCTATCTATGTATAAAAAGCATAGTATATAGAATGTCGGTGCGTGTTAGCAGGTAAGCCGGCGCGGGCGCGGCCATCGCCGGAACAGTTCCGAGCGCGGTGCAACAGTATGTCCTCGCCCCCGGAACCGCCGCCCAGGAAACGGACCTCTTCTGGCGTCTTCCAGGTCAGTGATATATGGAAAATAATAACAAATGTATCATAGTACCACCATCTATACTAATATTATAAAAAGGAAAGATTTGTATTTTTGTATTTATTGAAGTAACTCAAAAACTACTGGGCCGATTTTAAAAAAAATCTTTCACCATTAAAAAGCTACATTATCAGTAAGTAACATGCGTTACATGTTTTATTATTTTTCAATTTTAATATTTTTTTTTCAAAGGTAAAAGAAAAATAACATACATTTTTTTGTGCGAATCGGGAATGTGAGAATGGAATATTAATGGGTCTGGGAATTCGGGTAGGTACTATGAATATTATGACATTTCATTTCCATTTTTTTTTTCACTTCAACATGTAGGTAGACGAACTAGAGCCACCGACTAAGAAGCCGGAACTAACTGGATCGTCAGAGGAGGCCGTGCCTGCGCATGATAGCCCTCTTGCGTACTCGAACGGTCGGCGGAAAGCCCCCGCCACCGACGAGGACAAAAGTCGCCAGGAAAGCGACAGTCGCCATAAGAGCGACAACCATATAGTTGATAAATTTGATAATAACTCCACTAGTAGTTGTGTAACCGCATTCAAAGAAAGCGATAGTTGGGATTAAGTAAATGTATCAAATCTTTAATTAGTTTTATTTCTTACCTAATATTCCTTAACCCTTAACTTGGCAGAATTTTTTTATTCGAATATCAAAATAATATTCATAGCACTTAACCTTGATGACCTAAAGTGTTTAACCACTAACAAGAAAAGAGTTAATTCTTAATGCTTACAATCTATGTGTTTAAATATAGTCTATATATTTACGCTATTAAATTTAGGGGTAAATAAATTGGAAAAAACCTTCATTTGGGAAAGGAACCATAAACTACAAGCTGCCAACATCAAGGAAGAAAGGTTGCCATGGTAACTGTAATTGTTATCCAATTTTAAAGGCCTTTGTCATTTGTGCATTTGAATTTTGATATTTGTAATTAAGAATATGACAAATGTTAACACACTTTATTTGATAAAGTTTTTATAAAGCGGATGAAGCCGCATGACATCAGCTAGTTGTCGCATAAAGATATTTTTTTTATATATCTATCCGACAACTGGCTGCCAATATTTTAAGGATAATTCATACAACATTGATAACATAAGAAAGAATTTTACTAACCTTTAAAATGGGTGATGATAATACATGTCTGAAAAAAACAGCCTAGGTTTTTTTCTTTAAATTCCGCGCTTACGCCTGGTGTAAAAGATATCTGGCTGAAGCTGAAGATTGCGTAAGCGTTCCCGTGACCCAGCCACTGGCGGACAGAAGGAACACCGCTGGGTTTTTAGCCCACTAATACCCATATTCCGGCCATTTTCCATCTTCTTGGCCGGCAAGTCCCATATGGTAATAGGGGGGATGCGTAAATGCATTTTCCCAGCGGAAAAAAAGGTGTAAAAGATATATTAAGAAATACATTTAAGTCTTCATTATCTTCGAGCGGCGATATGCATTCCGTCGAAGATTGTCGTCGCCAGCACGTTTGGGATTTCCAAGGGCATTGCATAAATGGAGGCACATGCCGCTTTGAAACCCCAGCTATACGGCAACACTAAAACCGCTTGTCTTGAAATTTCAAATTTCAATATACTTGTACCTATCGGGTGAGACAACTTGGCCTAAACACTTATATGTAAGAAAAATACTAATTGAGATTACATATTTTCTCTAAATATTAACTTTATTCTCTAGTCTTATCTATACTACTATAATAAAGCGTATACACACACATCTTTGTTGCCTAAGATGTCAGCAATTACAGCATATTTTTTAATATTTTTTTTTAATAAAAAGCCCTACACTTACGTCACTTTAGGCTATATATTTTAACGCCATTAAACTTAGGGGGTAAATATTTTGGATTAAACTCTAATGTGGGAAAGAGACCATAAATTGCTGCCAACATCAAGGAAGCAAGATTGTCATCATGTCATTTTGACATTTACAATTGAGAATTTGACAAATGTAAACAATGAAATGAAGTTTTTATAATTTCATGCGGATGAAGCCGGACGAGAACAGCTAGTTACATATATTGTAATTTTAACGTTTGATGTTACAGAGATTTATGAATTAGAAGTTACAGACTTTCCTGTAGCTAATTTAACCAATTTATTAATGTTACATTCAAGTAATTGTATAGTCTGTTAGTTGTGCGTTGCCTTATTAAACAGTACTGTAAATGGTAGACTACTAATTGTGCTATTGTACATCAATACGTGTTAATAAGGCGAGTCATTTAAACTAAGCTTTGATGTACGCCGCGAATAGGATTACATTGTTATTATCATCACGAATTTAACTAAACAATGAACCACTCTAGTGTACTACGGAAGCGGAACAGTCTTCCAATTGTCCTGTTTATTAAGTAATTTAATATTAGCAAAAAATATAGATACTATAGCTAGTTGAAATTAGTAAAATTTACAAACTGTAAACCAGTTACGCGCCGTACACAAAAGCTACATACAAAAGACTTCAACGAGTAACTTCGTACACATTACTACGATGAGAAGAGTTAGACTCTAACTTCTGATAATTTTGTTACGAATTCTAAGCTTATAACCTCGCACTTGTGATTAAAAAGTCTATAGTTTATATTTAAAAATAAAGCTACCTATATACTTGACATTTCATTATCGAACAAGACAATAAAAGCTTCATTTCCATTCTAAATACTTAAATAATAAGATGTTAGATAGCGAAAATAAAACGCCATAGGGGGTTGACGGATGGCGTTAACGCACCAACAGTTTTCGGCACCTCCGACCTCGCTTGTCGATATCGATCTCAAAAGCTTTCAGTCTAAATCTCTATCGACTATCGCTAGGTCGACTGTTGACCCTTGGTATAGTGGTTGATGTTATCAAAATGCTATTTTCTTTGTTTTGTAATATTTCTGAAAATATTTTTTATTCATTTAACTTAAATATGTACTGCATGAGCATCGCCAGGCGACGATCTAGTCGAAGACAGGCCGGAAACTAAGGAGGGAACTGTAAGTACAATTTTGAATTTATACAATTATTTTACAATTTTCGACTATAGAGGGGGAGAGGGAAGGGGGAGGGGGGAACTGCATGGGGCACCTTAACCTATAAGTATATCCTTATGATTTAAAAATTTCACTCTTGTGAAAAATAACAAGTTCTTCGTTCTTCTTTCTTCGTATTGTTGACTGACCACCGCGACTTGGGACTTAGCAGGCCAGTAAGAAACTATACACCCACAAGACCGCTAAATCCCTAGTCGCGAGTGGATCATCTTCTTAAATCGAGTTATACATGGTCAGAATTATTTAAAAAAAACATAGTTACGTTGTAGTAGCGTTTAGTAGTTGTAAGTTTCAGACGTCAGAAATACCTGAAACAATATTAAAATTTACGTTAAAATACATAGATAAATGTGCATCCTTCGTTGATTAAAGATAAAGCATCTGTAAAAGCGAGTGTCTATGGGTAGTGGTGGCCGCTTACTTTTTTGCCAAGTCATTAAATTAAAAAAATAGAAATGTAATTTTGTAATAAGAATTAGAATAGGTTACAAGGAGAACGTTAGTATTAGTGTGAAAGGGTAGACCTAGAAAGAGAAGGATGGATTGCGTGAAAGGTGACACGATCAAAAAGGGAGTGATGACTGCGATGACGTATGATAGAGTTATTTGGAGGTCAAAAATCTGTTGCGCCGACCTTACTGGAGTATGTTAAAGAGGATGATGATGCTGATGAATAAGAATTGTTTATATGATCGACCTCGATGTTAGCGAGTGCTTGGGACTGTATAATATACGGCCTCTATCAGTTTAAATGCAACCTTCTTAGTCATAATGCAGGTTTCTGTACTTTGTTAAAGAATTTAAATGGAATAAATTTAAAACGGTTGGATGCGGTCTAAATCAGGGATCACAAGTGGCTGTAGTGCTTGAGGCTATGCACTGAGATTAATCAACGCGGATGCGAGCGCGTGCCAGCCCGCGGCCACTGATGCCGACATTCGTTAGAAAGAAAACATTCCGGGTTTTCATTTCTGTGAAAATTAGCAACTTAAATGTTCTCCCAAAATAATATAGCTATTAAACTATGTTAGTTGTAAACTTTACTTCAAAAAAATGTGTTTTAACGGTAAAAACACGATAACCACTGGAAAGGCCGTTTGTATTTTTTGTAAATGTGCGTAGAGACACTTCCAGATATTCTGACGAACGTTTTTCGCGTGCTGTTTTTTACCGACTTCCCAAAGGAAGGAGGTTATCAATTCGTCTCTTTTTATTAAAGGTTTGTATTTGAGTACCATTTTCATTGTAGACTAAATAGTTTAGCTGATTTTGAAGTGTGAAATAAGTTAAAATTATTTGATTCATATTTTTTGTTGTAAGATGGGTTAGAGTACAATATATTGGATTACTTTATTTTTATTAATATTTCCAAATATAATTAGTTGCAGTTTTATGATATATTGTTTATTTTATTTTAATTTTCACTATTAAATTAGTAATATATTCAGTAGTAGCAGTATTTTATATTGATAATAAAATAACGCTGACAAACGGTTCGCTGGCTATAAATCTCGGCTGTCGAAGATCGACTTTATTGATTCGAATGCAAAGGTAACGGCACCTACTATAGAAATGTTTGACGATTGTTTATTAAACATTTTTTAAATTTAAGTATCACACCAAGAAAAAATAATATAAAGTATACTTAAGCGAGTAAAACGTGATAATTTAAACACTCACTGCGTAACAGGTCGATATCGGCCTGACACAGTACTTAAGCTGGTGCGCACGAAAAAAACCATCTCCCTCTCGCTTGTGTGAAACGATCTCAGGTGTATACATTACATTACATAAAATGTATACATTATGTTTCCACAAAGTTATAGCTATTTAATCTATCTTAGTGCTGGTGGGTCTAGAAAGACCTGCCACACAGAAATATCATTGGGGGCGCATTTTGGCCCGACGCCGCACTGTAAAATTAGGACTACTTGCCGCAGTGAACGTGTATGAGCACATTTATTAAATTTTTTTGTATGTTACAAAAACCATATAATAGAAATCAGCGCAATAAGTACGTCAAACCTAATTCAAATATATCTCGACGATCAAATTAATGGTAGCGTTTAATATTTTATTACCTTGTACATGCGTTTGTTAATTCATTGTGGAACATTTAGAAACATTATTGTGAATTATTATCAATGTTTACATATTAACGAGCGGTTTCTGTCTCATGTACTGCTACCATATTGTACCACGTAGACCTATGTATTTAGATTATATCTTAGTATATAGATTAAAATACAATTACCGATACAGAACAGGGATTGGTAACGTTACTAAAAGTTCATCATCATCTCCTTATCCTACTCCCGTAGGGTCGGCGCAACAGGTTTTTGTCCTCCACATAACTCTATCATACGTCATCTCAGTCATCACTCCCTTTTTGATCATGTCACCTTTTACACAATCCATCCATCTCTTTCTAGGTCTACCTCTACCGATGTACCCTTCCACACTCATAACTAACGTTCTCCTTGTAACATGCGATTCATCCCTCCTCATAACATGCCCATACCATGCTAACCTTTTACTCCTAACCTTCTCTATTATGGGGGCTACTCTCAAACTTCCTCTAATATACTCATTTCGTATCTTATCCATCGATAACGTTACTAAAAGTTATTTTTTATAAATCTAATACAGGTTAGTTAACAAGACTGTTTTTGTTTTCTATCAATGATTTAGCTTGTCTTACAGGACTGTAAGAAAGATGTCTATGGTAAGTATACTAATAAGTAGTGCCATGTTTTTAATTTTTAATGAAAATGTCTGTTTCCTACAAATGACGACTTCGTTTTAAGACATCATTAAAAATCATCCCTCACATTCTCTTGGAAACAACTACTACCACTACTCAGCGATATCACGCCCATTGCTGGGTATAGGACTCTCCGAAAGATCGTCACGATGGCAAATAAGACAGATAATAAATATTTTTCAACGGTGTTACCATAAGATAAAAGAATGTTATTATGCTGGCTTGCTGAACTTTTAATTTATTTCATCATTAGCTATCGATTTATTAGTGTTAGCTTGACCTGAGTTCCAACGGAGTAAAACTGAAAACACTAACGAATGGTTAAACTTAGTAGGGGACTCATAAGTAGTGATAAAATAAATGATAAAATCAACAATCCAGCATTAATTTTAAGGCAGTATCTCAAAGTAAAGTTTTGTAACGTTTCGAGTTAGGTTCGAGTGTGAGTTTGCATGGTACGGTCAATATCTGGTATCGCGTATCTGTCAGTGTTAATAGTCGCACTCTTTGTTTATGGAGGCGGAACACAAGTGTAATGCACGCTCCTAGCTCGCAGCTCGCGGCTCTCGGCTCGCAGGTGAAATATTTTACATGCGGTAACCGAGTGCTATTGTGAAACTAGGCGACGGGAATTTTGGCTACGTATATTCCAGATATAATAAATAAAAAAAGTACTTTTTTCATTTCTTTATGAATAATCTTATTGATAAAGAAATGAAAAAAGTATCGCTTGTGACATAGCAAATAGTAAGGGGAAATACATATATGAATCGATAATCGTCAAAATCAGGTCGTAAAAATGTAAAACATAGTCTGGAAGAACAGAAGAGAAGTGCTTCATAATATTAATTCGCGGTCGAAGTCGCGGGCAAAAACTGCTTGAAAAGCGCGCGTACACTTCTGACTAAACTATACACAACTGTTTAATCGCGTTTTGATTCATATGAGTTTATATGAAGGTGGCAACGCTTCTCAATGTTTTATTGTGCAACTAAACAGTTAAATTTGCTGCGAAACAATCGACAATTTCACAACTGTTATGCGACAGTCTAGTCAAGGGTGTGCTGTAGCACATAATAGACTGAAAATTAACCTCGTGTTAGCTAGTAAGTTGACTGAGCCTTGGGCGGGGCGATACATTAAAGGGAAATAATAGAAAATCGATGTGCGTCGCCTACGATCGGAGAATCGGTTCATTATAATAGGGATGCTGACATGAAACCGAGTGTTGAATCGATTATTCGATTCTAAATAATGTATCGCTTCAGGCAAGTGTAAATAACGACTGAGCGCAATTTGTTCAGTCCTATAGAACGTTATGTTTACACTTGCTATATTTCTATCTCCGTCTTTTTCAAAGACAATAAAAGAGATGTCGATATTATACTTACGATAGTGGAGATTCACTGGAATTGTGTTTTTATGAAGAGAAAACCACATGACGTTTCATTGGTTAGTTTCACGGATTGTAATCAATGTTAAACGATCCAATACATGTTTATTGTTAGTTATGCTCAAATAGGAATACGCCAATGAGATATTTCTTTGAATCATTTGTATTGTTGTTTTTGTACGTAGTTTCAAAGAATATATTTATGAGTTTGTGTGATTTCGAATTTTTTATGTTCATGCATTTGGAGCAAAATAATAATTTATGGAGTGCGTTGTTTGAAATTGTACGTGTTTAAATAATTTCAATTCATGATTTTAAATTACCTTTTTTGAATCGTGGTTTTTAACAATATACCATTTACCGGAACTGTTATTAGCCTTTGTCATCCATATGGACATGTTATGCGACGAGACGATGGGGACATAAACCAGAAAGTGTTAAGATTGAATGTGGATGGCTACAAAGGATGTGGAAGACCGAAGAAAGTATGGATGGATTGTGTGAAAGAGGATATGCTTAAGAAAGGAGTGAATTCAGATATAACGGCTGATAGAGATGTATGAAAGAGCAACACATACTGTGCCGACCCTCCGTAAGGGATAAGGGCAAGTGGATGTGGAAAAACCTATAGTACTTTTTTAATTTAGCTTATTTTTTTAATGTTTCATATTAACTTTAGATCAGAATGTTCGATTCAATTTATAAATAATTCATCAAAAGTGCAGTTTAATTGATAACATTTACAGTCAGCTTCAATAGAAGTACTGATAACATGCATTGTGGTGCTGCTCTAATGGCGTGTTCTACCGCTTCCTTGAATTTTAAAACATCGATCCTATCATCTCTAGCAGAATACAGTTAAGACCTTATCACACGGTCAGTTCAATACTAACTGCAAGATTGCGGTGAGATCTAATACAAAGATGTTCAGGGTTGAGTTTAAAGCCTTCTACATAATATGCTAGCTGTCGCCCACGACATCGTCCGTGGAGTTTAAAAGTTTAAAACTTACCTTCGCCCCTTTTTTCAACCTATCACCTGTATGTATATTAACTTAGTAGTAATCTACGTAATAACAGAAATCTCTATACGATAAGTTAAAGTCCAAGGAAAACACCAAATATATTAAGTTACAGAGGTTTTGGGCTCTGATGGGAAGGGAACATATTATTTTTTGAAGTTATAGAGGTTTTAAAGTTACTGTTTAGGTTTTAAATAAAAGAAATCACTTTAAATCGAGAAAAGAAACATGTATTGCGTAACATTTACAGAAAAAAGACAATGAAAAAAGTTTTACATTTCTTACTTTAAAATTTATTTTTTTCTTTTTCGCAAATGGCATTCAACCTAAACCTACACTCCTTCGACAGTTACCAAGGTTTGAGTTATCGAGGTTCTATTGTATTTCATATAAGTTTCATCCTTTCAGTGTTCCTTTAATTCTAAAAATCTATTTCTTTTGCCTTACTTAATGTTTATAAAAATCTTAAATTCTAAATTTAATGAGGGATTTTAATATTTTTAATTAAGGACGTATAAAACGATTTTATCACGCCATTTAATTATAAAATGTAGATCTATCTGTTGAGAATTCTGTTTTATATTTTAAAGTAAATTTTATGTTAGTATTTTATCCACCTGCCAGTTATAGCACCAGCAGCTTTCAAATGCTAAATGTAGTATCAGATATCCATTTTATCATTACGCGTGTATTGATACATCAAGTCATTTTACTGCAATAAAAACGTCACTAATTCTTTAGTAACTACACTGACAAATTGAAAGTGTTCGTGTGACGCGTGCCTAGAGCATTTCTGTATCTTGCCGGTTATTGTAAAACGGCTTTTGTTGAGGCTTCACATTTAAAGTTTTAGTATATATTTTTAACTTAGATGTAAATTTATTATGTTGGTTTCTTTTAAATAGTTCGAAATCCAATCAAATTAAACATTGTACAATCGGGATATCGAGCGGTGTTATATCTGAAAGGCTTTATTTGATTGAACTTTTGGTATTAAGGCGGCACAAAATAACTAGCAATAAAATACTTGTAGATGTGTCTCTATGCAAAAAGATTGGCATTTGTTTTCTTTCATTGCTACCTATAGTTTGTCTAAATAAGATGGATTAGTTTGACAATTCATTTGAAATTTATCAGGGATGGGTTCTGTAAAATCAGTGATGAATCTTATCGATTTTTGATTTATATTCTTATAGAAGTTGGAATCGATAGATTCATAGTTATAAATTATGAATTAAAAGATATTAGAGATTTTGTGTGTCGTCCGCCCATCTTTTAAATTGCCTGCCTCTTTTTAGATTGCCGTTGCGTGGTTGCCATTCAGGTGTCAATTTTGTCCACTTCATTTTGTGATAAGTGATAGTATTAAATATATCTGTTCTTTAGTTTCTGTTTCAGTTATTGTAATTAATTCGATTTAGAAATGAACTTTCTATTGTAATTCGGTCGTGACTACTTATCTAGTATATCGCAACCTCCTGCGCCTGAAACCACAAACAAAAGGCCCGTAATGCGCACAGATAATAAATCTAGGCCTCGCCGGACGCCTGCTGAATTCCTATATATTGATTTGCTATTATTTCTGCATTCTGTCGACGATTTCGAGGGTAAAGATAGTTTCTAAGGAATATTTATGAATTTCATAAAACATCTTATATTGCTTATTTTATAATAACATTTTATTTTACAGATATAAATAAATAAGTAAAATAATATAAACAATAAGCAGATTCTGCGTAATTCTTTGATAAAAATCCGTTTTTTCGTTTTGTAGTCGTTCAATCTCGGAAAAAAATTCATTTACTAAGAGTTACTTATTTGGACGAAAATGCTAACACCTTACTAATGTTATAAATGCGAAGTTTAGATGGATGGAGGTTTGTTACAGTTTGTAGCCTAAACGGCTGAACGGATCTCGATGAAATTTGGCATAAATATAAAACAGAGTCTGGAAAAACACATAGGCTATTTGTATCGTTTTTTTTAATTCCACGCCGGCAGAGTTGCGGGCGAAAGCTATTATGTAATAATTCAATTATTAAAATAGATATTTATGAGAATAACACTGAATTTAAATTAAAGGAGGGTTTACATTTCGAAAAACCAAAATTGTTTATTGTATGGCGATTTTGGTATACTAACGATTAAGTCTCAAATTCACTCTCAACGTCTATTGTCAGATAAACATTGATTATCCGCTGCTAAGATTTACTGATTCCGGAATGTTCTCGAACAGCTCGCTGATAACCGCTACATGTTTCAGATAAATTATTCAAAAGATATCTGAATGTATTGACAGATTGTGAGCGCGCCGAATTGAACACGGTCTGCACGCGCTAGATAATGTACAATCAAATTGAATTCACGAGAAATACAATACAAAGGTGTTTGTACAAATCTAAAGGCCGACAACTGAAACGATTCAATAATTCGCTTCGTAAGTACTGCTTACATATAACAGACTTCAACATTTTTATAAATGCATATCGTAAAGTGGATCAAAATCTATACTAATATTAGAAAGAGGAAATTTCTATTTTTGTATGTATTGAAATAATTCAATAACGAAGCCGATTTCACAAAATAATTTCATCATTTAATAGCTTTTTTATCAGTCACCAACGTAGGCTATATTTTTTCCAAATTTGATTTCGGACCGGACGAGACGCGAGCACCAGCTATCATCCTAATATTATAAATGCAAAAGTATAGATAGATGGATGTTTGTTAGAGTTTGTAGCCTAAACGGCTGAACAGATTGCGATAAAATTTGGTACAGATTCAGAGGATAGGAAGAACACGTGGGCTACTAGCTTTTGTTTTTTTATTCCACAGCAAGCAGAAAGCTACTCTGATATAAATTAAACTATGAACAGAAATAAATGTAACTACTGCAATACTAAGGCAGTTTGTTTAAGGCATATTAGTATCTGTTAAAAACATTACATTTTTAATGGTGGCTATTAACACGCGAAATGTTCATAACATGGTTCAAAAAATGGGACCCACCTGCAAACTACCTTTCGGATAAAAATAGAATTTTCAAAATCTGTCTACTAGGGGCGGAGTTATGCTGTAACACACATAAAAAAATCATGTACAGACGAATTGAGTACTTTCTTCTATTGGGAAGTCGGTCAAAAATAGACTTTCCCTCTTTCTAGTTTTCATTGAAAAGAGGTTGTTTATATTGTATCCAGTTAATGCAGTAATATCTTTTGTTTATTTACGACTTTAAAAATATTAAGAAAACATATCATGACAATAATCTATACTATAATATAAAGAGGAAAACTTTGTCTGTTTGTTTGTAATGAATAGTCTCAAAAACTACTGGGTCGATTTTAAAAATTCTTTCACCGTTAGACAGATAATTTATCTGTGAGTAACATAGGCAATATTTTCATTTCTTTATTATTATTTTTAAATTTCACGTGGACGGAGTCGCGAGCAAAAGCTAGTCTCTTTTATATTTCTTTACCGTTTTAGAAAACCGTTTCTAATTCCATCTAGGATAACTAGACGTAGGCTGACAAATAAAAGGTCCTTTAATGAATAATGCAATAGCAATTTTATTAAAGTAATGTTAGTATTGAGTGTGAACAGAAGATCGTCGGAGAGTTAAGCAAATACGTTGTTGTACATACAGAACATTAGAAAGGTACTGTTTCATTATACTGTTTCTTAAGTACTGACTACAAAAAAAATCTTACATTTTTATAATTAAACGGTTAACACTTACGTCTATTTTTCCGTTGGCGGCATCGACTAGTTTCAGACCCATCGGTAGTCCATCTTCAGGGCGAGTGTTATTGGGCTTTCTTCGATGTCGTGTCGAGCCTCGCACAAGTACCTGCGGTAAAATACAAGTCAATTCAAGCCGTTTAATAGTTATTTTATTGTTTATTTTGTAAGTACATTAATTTTGTAAACTGCGAAATATCTGTTATATGTCCTTTATGTTTCTATAATAACTTTTATGTGTAATAACAGATATATTTCTTTTTGAAATAAATTAGGTTTTTAATATAGTTATTTAACAACTTGAATGCAAATTCGAAATCAAATACAAAATTATTTGTACAATTAATTTGCTGACGGTACCGCCTTAGTGAAGTAGGCGGGGGCGG
>NW_013527137.1:5854713-5863947 GCF_000836215.1 Papilio polytes
ATTTCGTATTCGCTTCCAGTTATCTGAACCTTAATGGCTGAACAACCGAGCGCCACTAACACACGCGGCTACCACTAAGACTATAGACTTTTTCTATTTTATTTTATTTGACAATATTCAATCAACTTTTCATATTTTTTCATTGGTGTCGGATTAAGATAAGTCAGATTAACGTTGAATAATAAATATTGTTTTAATGATGCGTTTTATAAAAAAATTCTTTTCAATTCCAATGTTTGTTTTTTGCGTGAAAAGGAATACATTAATAACTCCATTATATTTTAAACAATGTATATTCGAAGTAGGGTTTGTTAGGACCAATTCCTATGATTATTTTCCAAATACTGAATTGCATTTCTACATATATTAATTGATTGCGTGTCTTCGTATTTAATAGTGTTACGTGTTGCTCTTTTTTACCAAGGCCCAAGTCTCAGTGGTGACAAGATACGTAACGCGCGCAAACTTAACCTAACTGATATCTCTATCTGGTTCGTTCAGTTATGTTTATACGGCTATTGAAACAAATTTACCGAAGCCCTTAGAATATACGTAAACATTACAACGCTTCTTCATTTTATAACCTAAAAACATACATTTAGACTGATGGTTCTATTCTGCATTAAAGGCTTGATTTTTTTCTTTTTTTTATAACATAAGGTGGCAAACGAGTAAGCAGTCACCTGAATCTACCAAAGTGGCGAAGCGACCGCTGCCCATAGACATCCGCAATCGCAGATGCGTTGCCTACCCTTATCCGACAGAGGGGGAGATGCACATAAAGAGGATATTTTCCCTTCTTATGCATCTCCTCTACCGTCAAATCCACTTCCCGTTCCCATCCTCTCCTTATAGGAAAAGGTTGGTAAAGAGAAAAGGGCTTAAATTAGGCCTTTATTTAATATTGATAGGAAGTATCCGCATAAACGATACCTAATCACCCCACTCGAGTTAAAGACGTAAATTAACCTCTGTTATAACTCCGCATGAGAAATAACGCAAGCGGATGCGGAGTTATCGTTCCTTGCGGAAGTTCCGCATTTTCGGATACGGAAGCGGAGTTCCGTTACAACCCTAGTCTGTACGTATATTAAAAAAGTTATCCTAAATAAGTATAGTAACTTATTATAGGGCAATAGCTATCTATACTGACATTGTAAAGAGTAAAGATTTGTATTTTTGTATGTATTGAAATAACTCAAACACTACTTGTCCGATTTCAAAAATTCTTTCACTTTTAAAAAGCTACGTTATCGAGTAACATAGTATATATTTCCTCGTGGACGAAGTCGCGAGCTAGCTAGTGTATAATCCTTTGTATTGTGAAATAATTTCGTAAGTTAAACAGTTTCAGTGAATTTAATTAAGGTGCGGCGAATACAAAATTATTACCAGCTCTACCCTCGGCTTTACTGCACTGCAGTGACAGTAGACAGGTGTGACCATTGATCGCTGATGATAACATCGTTTGACAACGAGTAACCGATATTTGTATTTAAACCGATTTATCGAGTATCTTGATTGAATATTGATGTAAAAATACGCAATCTATTAACGAGAAATTATGTTGGCATACTTTAATATAATTTCCGTAACGATTGATTGCTCATCCGTATCATCTATACGTAAATTATAAAGAGGAAAGATTTGAATTTTTGTATGTAATTATTAAGTAAATAATTCTTTTACCATTAAAAAGCTACGTTATTAGTAAGTAAGAAGACGCGGGTAACAGCTAGTAAATCATAATTTTGTGATTCACGCCTTGTGATATGCACTGTGGGTCAAATTGTTAAAATGTTGAATTTTGGTAATATTCTTAGGAATATTTGCAGAGGAGAATATTAAAGGCTTCAATTTTTTTTTTTACTTAAAGGTCAATTTAATATGAAATATTAAACAAAATGTCATAAATAAATAATGAAGTTTGTATCAGATTAAGCTTGAAGTGGCTGACATTTATTGTAGACGGCGAGCTCTTAGCTGTGAGGTTGTTAGCGCTTATCAAATTGTGATAAATTAAGCGTTGAAGTAATACATTTATGCGTTAACATAATGACATTAATTCGATAGTTACGGCGATTTTGTGAACGATTTTAATCATCAAATTTAAACATAACGTGACCTGTTTCAAAAGGTCTGTACAGAACACAAGCCAAGTTAAGTTTGACGCTAAATTACTGTACATGCAATAATGAACTCTGATGTAATAAATATTTAGCTTAATTTTAAATATATAATGTCATGGTAAATATGCAACTTTTTAGTAACAATCCATCATCATCATCATCTCCCCTGTCTTATCCTACTCCCGTAAGGTCGGAGCACCGGGTTTTCGTCCTCCAAAGCACTATATCATCCGTCATCTCAGTCATCACTCTCTTCTTGATCATGTCACCTTTCACCCAATCCATCCATCTCTTTCTAGGTCTACCTCTACCGGTGTACCCCTCTACATTCATAACTAACGTTCTTCTTGTTACATCCGATTCATCCCTTCTTATAACATGCACATACAACTCTAACCTTTTACTCCTTATTTTCTCAACCACTGGGGCTACTCTCAAACTTCCTCCAATATACTCATTTCGTATCTTATCCAATCGTGTTACCCCATACATCTTAACATTCGCATTTTCGCCACATGTATTCTTTCATCCGTCCCTTTTACTGCCCAACATTCAGATCCATTTTAGTAACATTCCAATTTTCTAAAATCTAAAATTAGGTTTACAAACTTCATATATAAATGCGTAAGTTTTGATGGATGGATATTTGTTATTACATATCTTCAAACGGTTTGACTAATTTTAATAAAATTTAGCACAGATATAGGACAAGAAGAAGAAGGCATAGGTTTTCTGAGGTAACTTTTTTAATTTATTGCGGTCGATAGTAAAGTTAGTGTTTTAAAAAAGAAAACAAGATGTAAAAGTAGTGTAAAGATATAGCTAATAAAATCGTATTGTGAAGAATAAGTCCAGAATCGAGTATAGAATTGACGGCGCGGAGATAAACCGGGACGTTATAGCGAGGGAGGCTACTTTATAACTTGACACGTGTGGACAACAGAGGGCGCTGTAGAGTGTTGCTCTTATCTAACATCTTATCTCTGGACCTTTGGATATCCAATATTGCAGATACTGATGTAGTGTTAACACTATAAGTTTAAGGGCTTGTTCCACCACTGGCTGATAGAGGCTCAGATAGGTTAAAAATGACGTCACAGTCAGATAAGGTAACAAAATTCGACATTACCATCACATTTTACACGTTAGATTGTTATCAGATAATTTACAATTTGGTGGGACAGGACATACAAGTAAAAATAAATTTACCAATGATAGAAGTTATCCTTTATTTGAAAAAAAGCTATTTGACAGTGGAATTAATCTTACTAATATTTAAATGCGACAGTTTAGATGGTTGATGTTTATTAGAATTTGCCGTCTAACCGGTTGAAGGGCTTTCGATAATTAGGCATAGATGTAAAGCATAATTAGGAAGAACACATACTAACTTTTGTTTCTTTTAAATTCCTATTCCAATTAGTCGCGGGCGAAAGAACGTAATAAAACAAATAAGTTTTTTTCACTCTACAGTGCAGACATTTTATAGAAAATTTAAAACAAAAGAAAGAAACATTGTCCTGAACAAATCAATTTCTTCAAAAAGGTTTAATTGTAAAGATATATTACCTCAGTTTAGTCAGCCAGTTATTATATTAATTTTAATTGAAAAAAATATCTAACATTGATTAAAATGACATTATAATTTCAAAGATGAATGACTAAACGACTTTCATTATCTATCAGAATAGTTATTCTGTTAAAACAGAATATAATCAGTACAAACGAGTACCGTTTTCTCGTATCTCATTAAATAGTATTTTCATTAAGAGCTAATTATATATTAACAGGCAGCGGAATGAGACTGTAACGTATATACCAAATAAAAGCAAAGCCACACGCGATTTTATAGCGGTAGTAAATGGCTTCTATTTGTCGAATTATTTGAACAAACTATCGCACAACTGCGATTGCCGATTGTTTCAAAGCCAATTCAATTGTTTAGTTGTAAAATTAAAAATAGAGTAGTGTGCTCATCTCCATAGAATCAAAGCAAGACTAAACAGTTGTGCGATGTTAGTTTCGACAAAATTCTTACACAGCCAGTTTTTTTTATCAAATCTATACTAATATTATACATAGGACAGAATTGTAATTTTGAATTATTATATCTTTGTATGTATTTGTGTCATGCAAAAACTACTAGGCCGATTTCAAAAATTCTTTCACCATTAGAACATAGGTTTTATACTTTTTAAAATTCCATGTGGATGAAGTCGCTAGCAACAACTACTAACTAATGTTTTATTACTATCAAATAACTCGATATTAACTCGAACGAAGTTCATCCCCCGAGCTTCATAGTTCCGTAACGTGAGTGCGAGTTAAAATTTACAGAAAAAAAAACTTTTCTAGAATGCTCGCGAAGCTATCAAGGCTCTATTACTAAGGCCGTTATCTACAGTCCGATTACATCCATCTACATTCCTTGACGCCTCTTACCATGAAACTTAATCTTTTCAATAAATAAGCATTTGCTTTTTGCGAGTGCAATGTTCAACATATCTCTATCGCTCGTAATCATTTGAAACGGGACAAATTTGCACATTTTTAATACCTTATTTGTAGAATATTGGACTTCTTACTCAATAAACTACGACTTTCAATAGTTTAAGTGATCCTGGACTATAAAACTGAAACCATATGTGGTCAAATGTGTATTGTAAGAAATGTCAAATTGTAAAAGATGCCTCAAATAACACTACTACTTTTAAATTGTTTTTTTTTTCTGTATATGGCCATCATCATTATTTTAGCTTTTTCCTTACTGACTACTTCTCTTTAAATAAATTATTTATCAGCTGTTATTTTAAAAACGCTCCCTTCTCACGCATATCCGTTTTTACATAATATTCTTTATATGGTAAATAATAGGTTATTTTATAGACTATAATTTCAATTTCTAAATATTCCTTTGCAATAACCTTTGAACTGCAAAGCTATCTTTCATTCCGCGGTGGGTATTAAATTATTTATAACAATGTAAATCAAAGCGAAACGAGTTCGATACAGCGACATCTAGCGGAATAACTCAACCCTCATCTCATATGCAAGCGGTACGATTGTTTGAACAGAGTGAGCTATCTAACAAGCCGCTACATGTAATTTTTATAGTTTTAATTGATAACAATCTTACCAAAAGTTTAGCTGGATGATTGTTTGTTGAGTTTTTCGTCTAAATGGCTGAAAGGAATTCGATTGAAATTGGCATAGATCTTTTTTTTTTACATTATGAGGTGGCAAACGAGCAGCCACTTGAATCCGCCAAAATGGCGAAGCGAACGTTGCCCATAGTCATTCGCAATAGCGGATGCGTTGCCTACCCTTAGTCGACGGGGGAGGAGACGCACATAAAGATGTTTCCCCTTCTATGCGTCTCCCCCGCCGTCCCCTTTCCCCCCCGTTCCCTTCCCAACCTATTCTTATGAGAAAAAGGGTAGGAAGGAAAAGGAACTAAAGAACTAAAGAAGGAAAAGATCTAAAGCATAGCATAGAAGACATAGACCAAATACTTATTTTTGATTTTGCGAGTCGCAGTTCGTTTTGAGTTTTAGTAGCCTTTTGTATCCTTTTTTTTTAATATGATCACAATATTTTTACGATAATGTTTTGTTACTGCGAACTTACTGTAAAGATTACAAGAGGTAAAGTAAAAAAATCAAATAACACATTTTTAGTTTTCATATTAGTACGATTCTTCGAAATACAATTTTTTAATTTTTTTTTTAATAAAACATTTATGATTTTTAATTAAGATTATAAACAAACTGGTTCTTGATATTAAAAAGTGATAGAATTATACGACCACGTCCAGAAGTGCTGTATATAGTTTTTTCCTCGGGAAGTCAATACCCGCATAAGGCAATTACTATTCCATACAAGTAAGATGAAGCCGTACTAGCTATGTTAAAAACCTGCGCCATAATAACGCCCCAGCAAACATCTACAGATTAAAAATGTTCTTTGCTACATTGAAAGTACTATGCAGTTAAGAGCGGGCGCACACCGTGGACTGAACTATCGCACATCGATTGTCGATTGTTTTTCAGCCAATTCACCTGTTTAGTTGCTCAACTAAAATTGACTAGAGAGCGGACCTCCATATAAGTTTATAGGAATCACAGCGTGACTAAGCAGTTGTGCGATAATTTAGTTTCAGGTGTGCGTAAGCTCTAATCGTAAACATTAGATAAAAAAGGACTACATAACTTGTAAACGCATGCTTTTTATTTTTGAATATTATAATCTTAAGGTGGCAAACGACCAAGCGGCATGTTAATTCGCCCAAATAGCGAAGCGCCCGCTTTTCATGGACGATAGAGATTGCAGATGCGTCGCCTATCATTAATCGACGGATGAGAGGGCGTCTTTGGAACGATATTATAAAAAAAAGTGTTACAAATAGTTTATAAATCTATATAAACAGTGTTTCAAATGATCTATACATCTGCATTTCATTTTGTATTCTTCAGAAATAATATCACAAAAATATTGCAACTACCATGTTCTTCCTCTTTCCTTCATTTTTCCTTGAATTTCATAGTTTTTGATTAAGCTATGAAAATATAAGTTTTGAAACAAGAATTAAGTAATCAGTATAATCTGCACTTTGTCGCTTTTTTCATAGTTGTCTAGTCATGTTGCGTACACCTACTTCGGTTTAAAATTTAGTTTATTTTACGATTCTAATTTGTAATTATGTATTTAGTTTTAAGCTGTTTGGTGAACTTGATAAAATAAAACAAATCGCTTGTTTCAGTATCGCTTATTAAGCTTTCTGATAAGTGGATAAAAAGGTTGGTGTTTTAAAAATGCTTTTCAATGAAAGTACCGCGGCGTGTGTCGATAACAGGCGGTAGCTTATAACAATCGGCTGCTGACCAGCGCCCACGCACGACTATCGCAAATTTCATTATCTGTCGCACCTTATACGTATTTCAATGCTTATCCTTGATATGCGATTTTAATATTTTAATGGGCAATTGATGAAATAAATCGTTTATTTGAGATTGAAATAATATGGAATGTTAGTTACCTGAGAGTTAAATAATTGTTTGCAAGTTATAGTTTGCTTGTGACCTCTACAGTCTAGATTACACCGATTATACTATAAAATCTATGGATAGATTTCTTTGGAATAATGATTAGATTAGTAACTATGCTTTGCAGCATCATAGGGGTTTGACTAAAAAGAATTACTAGTTTTTATACTTCTTAGTAACTTAACATTGACTCCGTCCGCGTGGAATAAAATCGAACTTATTAGGTAGCATATGTCTCTTTTCAATATTTTTCCGAGATCAGTTTAGTTTAGTTTACAATCTCTAACAAAAGCTTTCGGATCATTCCCAACCGACACCTCGCTCCGTCCTCACGTAGAGACCGATGAGAATAAAAAGTTTCATCCGTCCCACCTTTTGCGACGAGGGGACGGTTGTAACTTATTTTATTTCAATCGGTTCCATCTGTCATCTCATTAGTGGTAGTGGGAATATAAGGAGGGACGGATGAAACTTATCACGTGGGGACAGTGCGGGGTGACGGTTGGGAATAATCCAAACTTTCACTTGTAAGATTAAGTTAAATTCGTGAAGGTCGTTGGGATAGTAAACCAGTCTATTGTTAGTATGTTAAGCGGGATTTCCTCCACATATCCGTCTGGGATCGGAATGCGAGCGGCGAGTGTAAAGTGCTAACGCAATGAATTTCAAATTTGTTCAATTTACTGCTTGAATGCAAATATAGAACGAGTGGCGATCTCGCGAGATCCGTACAATTTATTCATTGGAAACGCCCGAGCCGTCATTGTCTAGGCCTCAGAAACGACGCCTTGTAGACTTTGTTACATGCGAACGGACAATTACACTTGCACATACATATTACTAATATAAATGCGAAAGTTTAGATGAATGGATACTTGTTAGAGTTTATAGCCTAAATTGCAGAACGGATGTCTATGAAATTTGGCATAGATGTAAAAGATAGTCCGGAAGAACAAACAGGCTACCTACTTTTATTACATAAATTATAACACGGCTAGACTCACGTGATAACATTCGGCGAGTTTAGCCGTGTTATAATTTATGTAGTATAATGTCTCACGAAAGTTTTAATAAGTTAACTACCTACTTTTGATTATTAATACCACACAGACAGAGTCGCGGGCGCAATCTAGTATATTATAGATTTAATTTGCTACTATATTTTTTTTTATTATTAAAGAAAACTAAAAGTATTTATTCTCCGTGTTCTTTAGGACTGTGTTCTTCATCTATGACAATTTTCATTGAGATCTGTTGAGCCGTTTAGGCGGTAAACTCTAACAAACATCCACCTAAACTTTGGCATTTATAACATAAGTAAGAAAGATTAAGCGCTCTTCCAGCTTAATTACTCACCTGAATTACAAGACGGAGGTAAGTTTTGGAAAACGTTTACCGTATTTAACTTAGCCAACTTTAAAGTTACAGTTAAGTAAACCTTTAACAGAATAGCTAATTTAGTTTTACTCTAAAATGTATTTCACATAAATCTATTTTACTATTCACGAGAAACGTTTGAAATAATACAATGTAGCGACCGGACTGGACACGATAACCTTTAACCTGAAGGAAACGCATAGTAGCCGGTTAAATTGGTTTACCGAGCTCTTAAAAGGTTAACTTTTCTAAAGTTTTACTTAACTTCGAAAACATTAAAGTAGAAAATTATATCCAAGTAATTGTTTATAATTTTTAACATTGTTTAAATGCGACAACATAAATAATAATCTATCGAAAAAAATGCACTTGACAATCCAATCTATATTATATATATATTGAGTTTTAAGCTACAAGTTCGCAACTTCATCCACGCCATATTAAGATAAAAAAGTAGCATATAATATGCCTGTCTATGTCTGCATCCCGATATCTGGATTTTTTCTTTTGATATTATAAACAGACACTCTTATTTTATTATATGTACAGATAAGCGTGGTTAAAGCATGTAAAACCGCGATCACAGCTAGTATAGATAGTAATCGTGCATCAAAGTTTAAAAGATCATCGTAACTTTGACTAATAGTAATAAGTTATCCCACACTATCTGCTACCATAACATAGCA